>NW_028225179.1:47094114-47152942 GCF_052327205.1 Somniosus microcephalus
GTGCAGAATTGTCGACAAATTCGGCAAAAACTTATGATAGTAATTCACCAATCCGAGGAATGACCTCAGTTGCGACACATTTTCAGGCGCTGGGGCCTTAACAACCGCTTCAATTTTGTCAGGGGACTTATGTAATCCCTCTTCATCAATCACGTGGCCACAATACGATATCTGTTTCTTAAAAAATTCGCACTTGGGGCAGTTGGCTCGCAGCCCATGTTCCCGTAGTCTAGTGAGCACCTGTTCTAGGTTGTTCAGGTGTTCACTGTCATCTTCACCTGTTACAAGGATGTCGTCCAAGTAACACTGAGTCCCCGGAATCCCTTGCAGGACTTGTTCCATCGCTCTTTGCCATATCGCCGGAGCCGATGCTACTCCGAATACCAATCGATGATACTGGTAAAGACCTTTGTGAGTGTTTATCGTGAGATACTTCCTAGAGGACTCTTCAACCTCCATCTGCAAATATGCTTGTGCTAGGTCAATTTTTGTAAAACGCTTCCCTCCAGACAGTGAGGCGAAGATGTCTTCTATCCTTGGAAGAGGATATTGTACTGTGTGAAGGACTGGGTTTACCGTCACCTTGAAATCCCCACAGATGCGAATCTTCCTTGGCTCTCCGGACTTATTGCTTAACGTTTTCTTCATGACAGGAACGATGGGTGTCGCCCACTCGCTCCAGTCGACCTTAGACAACACGCCCGCCTTCTCCAGATTCTCCAGCTCTGCCTCGATGGCTGGGCAAATTGCATATGGTACCGGTCTTGCTTTGAAAAACTTGGGAACTGCATTCTCTTCTATTTTTATCGAGGCAGTTACGCCTTTAAGCGTGCCCAGTTCTTGTTGAAATACCTCTTTGGCGTTAGCTAAGATTGTTGACAATCGTCCAGGAGTGACGTCTTCATCTTTTTTACCGTCCACCATCATTGCATGAATGGAATGCCAATCTAAGTTTATCTTCCTGATCCATTCCCGTCCCAATAACGGTGGTCCACCATTTGGCAGTATGTAGAGATACAATTTCTGTATTTTCTTGCCTTTGTATTCGACAGGCACCCTTATTTTTCCTCTGGGGTATACTTTTTGCCCCATATACGTCGTCAAGACGATGGATGTTTCTCTCAATTGTACGTGTGAAAATAGCTGCTCGTAGTCTCGTCGATTCATGACGGTTAGCGCTGATCCTTTATCCAATTCCATTTTAACTTGGGACCCTGCTATCGTGAGGGTGACCCAAATGGTTCGGTGATCCTCTTTTGCGATTACATTGTGAAGTTTGAGACAGCTTAGTCTCCTGTTCCCGGATTCACTATTGCTCATCTGGTCTTCGGAACTACTGTCCGTCATCTTTTGTACTTTCTTGTACGGTTCCTTAGTAGCCTTTTTGTTGTCGCTGGTCTTCTTCCCAGACCTGCAAACTCGTGCAATGTGTCCAATCTTCCCGCACTGTCTGCATATTTTGTCCTTGGACCAGCAGTCCTTCTGGTCATGGTTAGTTCTGCCGCAGCGATAACATTTTGCAAATCCCCGTGTCATTTCGTGGGTGCCGTATTCCTGTGGCTTTTGTTGTATTTCCGCAGCTCCCCTGGCTGCTGCTTCATACGATACTGCCACGCTGAAAGCCTTATCCAGCGTCAATTCTTTTTCTGAGAGTAACTTCTTCTGTGTTCCTTCACTCAGGAGTCTACAGGCAAATTTGTCCCGTAGGGTATCTGCCAGTCCTGCTCCGAACTGGCAGTGCTTTGATAGTTTGCGTAGTTCCGTAAGATACTCAGCATTGCTCTCATCTTTGTGCTGGGTTCTCCTGTGGAATTTAAATCTTTCTGCTATCAACAGCGGTGCAGGGTTTAAGTATTCCTGTAGGACAGCAACAATTTCGTTAAAAATCTTCGCCTTCGGTTTGGCTGGAGTAATCAGGTCCCGCAATAGGCCGTACGTTCTAGCGCCCATTAAGTTTAGCAATATCGATGCCTTTTTCCCCTCCACTATTTCGTTTGCCTCGAAATATACCTCGACTCTTTCCACATACGTGGTCCAGTCCTCTATTGTATTATCAAAAGCAGTGATACAGCCAGTCTTCGGCATCTTGCAAATCTAAAATGGCGCCTCCCGCGCTTTGCCTTCTTCCCCGATTTAACAAAATGGCGCCTCCCACGCTTTGCCTTCTTCCCCGCTGTTGTTAGCGCTGCTTTCCACGGTTTCTTGCGCGTTTAATATTGATTTTTTTTCTTTTATTATTTTTCCGTCGTGGAGCGGACCCTCTGGGACACTTCCCTCCCTCTTCTTAGGTCCGAACGCTGCCCGGCTTCGAAGCACCGGCCGCGCCCTGTGTGCTCCACCCTCTCTCTCTCTCTTTGCTTCCCGACTCGCTGCCCGGCCCCGTTGAAAAGCCACGCGATTGAGCTCTAGCCCGCCACAGCCCAGGAAGGATCAGTGCACTACCTGCCACCAGCCCGATTAGCTGGGAAACCACAGACCGAGGAACCAAGCCTGGCTCTGGACAGTCTCTCCTGCAAGTTTTCAATCCGACGATTTGAAGTGCGGTTGCCCACGGTCGACGCCCGTTTCTCGAGTTTCTTTGGATTTTATTTACTTTTTTTTTTCTTTCTTCTGGCTTCGACCTTCGATAACGTCGTCTGAGGTGCTGCCGAGTTGCAGGTAAGTTCGTTTCTTACTCGTCGCCAGTGTTATGTCCGTGAATAATTGAGACACGGACAGCAGGAGTGAACAAAATAAGTCTTTACTGGTGGAAGTCAATAGTGAAACTAAAAACACAGAGGCTCCCTAGCGCCTTTTATACAGGGGTGGTGACTGCCAGTACTGCAGTCTGAGACCAGTTATTCTCTTAAAGGTAAATACACAACAGCGACGAGGTCGATTCGAATCTACCTGCAACTCTGCATTTCCTTTCAAGGATTCGCTCCGCGAGGACGGTGGAAGAAAGTCGAGGCCAGAAGCACGGGCGTCGACCACGAGCAACTGCCCAGTCATCCGGCAGAGAGTGAACATCGCAGGGGAGGCTGTTGAAAGCTAGGCTTGATTCTCCAGCCATGACAATCCAGCAACAGACTGGCAACAGGTACAGCGCAGACTCTTCCTGGACAGCGGCAGCTGGAGCCGACCGACGGCACAGAAAAGGCCGAGCAGTGTCGACGGGGTAAGAGAGAGGGTGAAGCGCACAGGGCGCAGCCGGGGGTTGAAAACCGAGCAGCGTCGACGGAAAACAAAAAGAGAGAGAGGGTAAAGCAGCAGCCGGGTTCAGGACCGAGCGGCGGCAACGAGAGAGGCGCACAGGAGAACGCGCAGAGCACAGCTAGGGCCCAAGGGCTGAACAGCAGCCACGGGGGGAAGAAAGGAAGCGCGGGAGATGCCATTGAGCCGCGGAGAAAAGGGAGAGCGCGGGAGATGCCATTTTAGAAGCCACAGCGGAGAAGAAGGGCGAGCGCGGGAAGAAAGGAAAGCGCGGGAGACGCCATTTTGTGCCAGCGGAGAAGAAGGGAGAGCGCGGGAGAAGCCATTTTAGACAGTTTAATCATACCCAGGGATGCCGAAGAGTGGCAGTATCACTGCGTTCGACAATGAAGTCGAAGATTGGGCGACATATGTGGAACGCATTGAGGTGGACTACAAGGTGAATGAAGTGCCAGATGCTAGGAAAGCACTGGTTTTGTTGAATTCCATGGGTGCAAAAACTTATGGCTCACTGCGAAACCTAATAACCCCAGAGAAGCCAGTGGATAAGAATTTCGAAAGCATAGTGGAAATCCTACAGGACCACTTAAACCCCGCACCGCTGCTGATAGCAGAAAGATTTAAGTTCCACAAAAGGAACCAGCATAAAGACTAAAGTAATGCTGAGTACTTAACGGAACTGCGCAAGCTATCGAAACACTGCCAGTTTGGATTGGGACTAGCAGATACGTTAAGCGACAAGTTTGTGTGTGGGCTTCAAAGTGAAGGAACCCAGAAACGGCTACTATCAGAAAAGGATCTTACGCTGGACAAGGCTTTCGGCATGGCAGTATCACACGAAACAGCCGCACAGGGCGCTGCAGAGATACAACGGAGACTGCAAGAATATGGCACCAATGAAATGTCATATGGAGCAGGGAAGTGTTATCGCTGCGGCAAAACAACACACGATCAGAAGGATTGTTGGTTCAAGGACCAAGTGTGCAGACATTGTGGAAAAGCAGGACACATAGCAAGAGTCTGCAGGTCAGGGAAGAAAACCAGCAGCAAGAAATCTCCACAGGAGAAGTACAA
Source organism: Somniosus microcephalus (assembly GCF_052327205.1). NCBI lineage: Eukaryota > Metazoa > Chordata > Chondrichthyes > Squaliformes > Somniosidae > Somniosus > Somniosus microcephalus. Next base: position 47,098,381 of record NW_028225179.1, read on the forward strand.
CAAGGTACATAAGGTGATGGACAGTAGTTCAGACGAACAGAAAAGTGATACAGACTCCGGAAGCAAGGAGCTGGGTTGTCTGAAGCTACATAAGGTAATCAAAATGGAGGATCACCAGACTATCTGGGTCACGCTCAAGATAGACGGAGTCCAAGTGAAAATGGAATTGGACACAGGATCAGCCCTAACAGTCATAAACCAAAGGGACTACAAGCGGCTATTTTCACATATACCCTTGAAAGCTACAGAGATTGTCTTGAAGACGTATACGGGGCAAAAAGTCTACCCCAAAGGAAAAATAAGGGTGAACGTGTCATACAAAGGCCAGGAAATGCCCAAAATGGACCTATATGTATTACCAGATGGCGGACCACCACTACTAGGACGTGAATGGATCCGGAAGATACAATTAGATTGGCATTCCATACAGGCACTGACTGTAGATGCCAAAAAGGATGACGACGTCACACCTGGACGACTGTCAAAAATGCTAACTGACGCACAAGAAGTGTTCCAGGAGGGACTCGGAACACTAAAAGGCATAACAGCGATGATTAAAATAGAGGAAAATGCAAGCCCAAAGTTTTTAAGGCCATATGCGATTCAACCAGCCGTCGAAGCAGAGCTGGAAGGGTTGCAACGTTCAGGCGTACTGCCCAAAGTAGACTGGAGCGAGTGGGCTACACCCATCATTCCTGTAATGAAGAGGTCGTTGAGTAATACGCCTGGGGAACCAAAGAAGGTCCGCATCTGTGGGGATTTTAAGGTGACAGTGAACCCAGTCCTTCACACGGTACAATATCCACTTCCACGGATTGAGGATATTTTCGCCTCGCTATCTGGAGGTAAACGCTTCACCAAAATTGATCTGGCCCAGGCGTACCTGCAAATGGAGGTAGAAGAAGCCTCAAAACAATACCTCACGATCAACACTCATAAAGGTCTCTACCAATACAACCAGCTGGTGTTCAGGGTAGCATCGGCTCCGGCTATTTGGCAAAGGGCAATGGAACAAGTCCTGCAAGGGATTCCAGGGACCCAGTGTTATTTAGACGACATCCTGGTCACGGGCAAAAATGACAGTGATCACCTTGCCAACCTGGAGAAGGTGCTCACTAGATTAAAGGAATATGGGCTACGAGCTAATCGCCACAAGTGCGAGTTTTTCCAGAAGCAGATCTCGTATTGTGGCCACGTTATTGATGAAGAGGGGTTGCATAAGTCCCCTGACAAGATAGAGGCAGTAGTCAAGGCTCCAGCACCGGAAAATGTGTCACAACTGAGGTCGTTCCTCGGGCTGGTGAACTACTATCATAAGTTCTTACCAAATTTGTCTACAGTACTACACCCACTGAACACCCTACTGCAGACGGGGGTACCATGGAAGTGGAATGACGAATGTAAACGAGCTTCCCAGAAGTGCAAAGAATTGATCATATCAAAAGAGGTGTTGGCCCATTTCAACCCAGCACTACCAATTCGGTTGGCATGTGATGCAGCACCCTATGGTATTGGAGCAGTGCTGTCGCACAAATTCCCAGACGGGTTGGAGAGGCCAGTAGCCTTTGCGTCTCGGTCACTAACCTCAGCCGAGTGCAACTACGCCCAGATCGACAGGGAGGCCCTCAGCCTAGTATGGGGAGTAAAAAAATTCAACCACTATCTGCATGGGCAGAAGTTCACCTTGCTGACTGACCACCAACCACTTGTCTCCATCTTTAATCCAAAGAAGGGCGTTCCGGTGATGACTGCACAACGGCTACAAAGATGGTCCCTTTTTCTAGGGGCGAACCAATATGAAATAGAGTATAAGGGCACGAAACAGCATGGAAACGCTGATGGGCTATCACGCCTGCCACTGCCTACTGTGGAGGAAGCACCAGCAGTGGACCCTATCGAAATATTTTATTCATCGATAATTGAACGATTGCCAGTAAATAACGCGGATATAGAGAAGGAGACCCGCAATGATCCGACACTGTCTCGGGTATATGATTTGACGGTGAAGGGATGGCCAACACATGGCGACTCATTGTTGCCAGCATTCTCATCCAGAAGAGAACAGCTGTCAGTATGCCAGGGGACGGTGATATGTGGATCCCGAGTGGTAATTCCACCCAAGTTAAGGGAGAGAGTGCTCAATGAGCTTCACGAATGTCATCTGGGAGGGGTGAAAATGAAAAGCCTTGCTAGGGCTTATGTGTGGTGGCCGGGGATCGATCAACAAATCGAGGACCTAACAAAGAGCTGCTCAGGATGCCAGAAAGTCCAAAATGCACCACCACATGCCCCTCTACACCCATGGGAGTGGCCCTCCTCTCCATGGCAACGGGTGCATATTGATTTTGCTGGTCCATTCATGGACTCAATGTTCTTAATAGCAGTGGATGCGCACTCGAAATGGCCTGAGGTGATCAAAATGTCCTCAACCACTACAGAGAAAACGATTGTAGTCCTACGGACCATATTTGCCAGGAACGGTTTGCCAGAGCAGATTTGCTCTGATAACGGACCACAGTTTGTGTCCGAAGAGTTTCGGAAATTTATGAGAAGGAATGGGGTAAGGCATTACACATCCGCCCCGTATCATCCAGCCACAAATGGATTGGCTGAGAGGTTCGTACAAACCTTTAAAAAGGCGATAAGGGCCATGTGCGAAGATGAAATTCCAGTACAGCATAAGGTGGACAATTTCCTGTTAGCCTACAGAAATGCGACACATGCAGTTACCAACCAGACACCGGCCATGATGTTCTTTAACTGAAGGTTGAGATCTCGTCTGGATTTGCTCAGACCAAATGTGCGAAGAAATGTTGAGGATAAGCAATTCCAGCACATCAATGAGAAGCCGACAAGGAGCTTCAATGTAGGACAACCAGTCTTGGCCCGCAACTACCAAACTGAGAAATGGCAACCCGGAACGATATGCACACGGCAGGGGCCATTAATGTACACAGTGGATGTCGGGGAGAACATTGTGAGACGCCACGTCGACCAGATCCTAGCGTCACAGGAACGAGTCAACCCCATGTCTCGCGTACCTGGGGATGAACCCGACATACCGGTAGCATCTACCTCAGAAACAGTAGCAGCGGAAATTGATGAACTAACCGACGAAAGGGGGCCAGAATCGCCTCCGCACCAAGAACAAGAACCTCAGGAAAGGCGCTATCCAGAAAGGATCAGGAAGCCGCCCCAAAGACTGAATCTATAAATGGACTATTTCAGTTTAAAGTGCATGTTAAGTGTTAACTGTTATTTGAATGTTATGGGTACTGTTAATCTAAAAGGGGAGGAATTGTAGTGTATGTACCTTTAAGAGAGAACTACTTTTACAGCTCCTGTATACTGTAGTACCGGCAGTGACCACACCTGTATATAAGCCTTGAGCATGCCTCTGTACTGTTAGTCTTTTGACTACCCTCCTCCAGTAAACACCTGTTGATTGTTAATTTACAGCCTCCGTCTGGTTATTGGAAAACATCATACTTTAAGAATCACGGATTCAACAGTAACCTGCAACGTAGGCCGCAGGTCTATGATGAGAAACGATTTAATGTCAGTGTTCAGAGATATTTCGCTGTCCTCCTACATGACAAACAGAAATTTAGCATGCAGGTACAGCAAGCAATTAGGAAGGCAAATGGTGTGTTGGCCTTTATTGCAAAGGAGTTTGGAAGTCTTGTTATTGTACAGGGCTTTGGTGTCGACCACTATCCTCCTCACTGTTCACTATACTTCCAAGTTTGGTGTCATCTGCAAATTTTGATATTTTGCCCCGTACACCCAAGTCTAAGTCATCAATGACATAAATCGTGCCATTCATGTAGAAAGGACTTATGAAATATACTGGGCAGCCTGCTGGTGGCGCTGTCCAGGGAGAGTATAAATACTCGGGCACGGGCCCAGCTTGCTCAAGGACATTTTGTAAACAGGAACTAGTGAAGGATAACTAGACTTCCATGTTGTGAAACAGTCAATTAAAGCCTTGTTTAATACCCTGACCAAGTGCCTAGTAGTTTTCTTACGTTAATTAATATATATTAAGAAAAGCAGTGGTCCTACTACCGACCCCTGGGGAACACCACTGTATACCTTACTCCAGTCTGAAATACAACCGTTCACCACTACTCTCTGTTTCCTGTCACTTAGCCAATTTCATGCTGCCACTGTCCCTTTTATTCCATGGGCTTCAACTTTGCTGGCTAGCCTATTATATCGGCACTTTATCGAATGCCTTTTGGAAGTCCATATACATCACATCAATTGCATTGCCCTCATCAAACCCTCTCAGTTACCTCATCAAAAAACTCAATCATGTTAGTTAAACACGATTTGCCTTTAACACATCCCTGCTGGCTTTCCTTAATTAATCCATACTTGTCCAAGTGACTGTTAATTTTGTCCCGGATTATCGTTTCTAAAAGCTTCCCCACTTCCGAGGTTAAACTGACTGGCCTGCAGTTGCTGGGTTTATCCTTACACCCTTTTTTGAAGGAGGGTGTAAGATTTACAATTCTCCAGTCCTCTGGCATCACCCCCCGTATCTAAGGAGGATTGGAAGATTATGGCCAGTACCTCCGCGATTTCCTCAACATCCCTCAGCATCCTAGGATGCTTCCCATCCGGTCCTGGTGACTTATCCACTTTAAGTACAGCCAGCCTTTCTAATACACGTTCTTTATCAAGTCTTATCCCATCCAGTATCTCCTCTACTTCCTCCTTCACTATGTCTATGGTAACATCCTCTTCCTTGGTGAAGACAGATGCAAAGTACTCATTTAGTACCTCAGCCATACCCTCTGCCTCCATGCACAGGTCTCCATTTTGGTCCCTAATCAACCCCACACCCCCTCTTACTACCCGTTTACTATTTATATGCCTACAGAAGACTTTTGGATTCCCTTTTATGTTAGCTGCCAATATATTCTCATACTCTCTCTTTGCCCCTCTTATTTCCTTTTTCACTTCCCCTCTGAACTTTCTATATTCAGCCTGGCTCTCACTTGTATTCTCAACCTGACATCTGTCATACGCCCCCTTTTTCTGCTTCATCTTACTCTTTATCTCTTTCATCATCCAGGGAGCTCTGGCTTTGGTTGCCCTACCTTTCCCCCTCGTGGGAATGCACCTCGACTGTACCCGAACCATCTCCTCTTTAAAGGCAGCCCATTGTTTGATTAAAGTTTTGCCTGCCAATCTTTGATTCCAATTTACCCGGGCCAGATCCATTCTCAACCCACTGAAATTGGCTTTCCTCCAATTAAGCATTTTTATTCTAGATTGCTCCCTGTCCTTTTCCATAGCTAGTCTAAACCTTATGATACTGTGATCACTGTTCCCTAGACGTTCCCCTACTGACACATGCTCCACTTGACCCACCTCATTCCCCAGAACCAGATCCAGCAATGCCTCCTTACTCGTTGGGCCGAAAACAACTGATCAAGAAAGTTCTCCTGAACACACTTCAGGAATTCTTCCCCCACTCTACCCTTTACACTATTACGATCCCAGTCTATATTAGGATAGTTGAAGTCCCCCATTATCACTACTCTAGTTCTTGCACCTCCCTCTAATTTCCCTGCAAATTTGCCCCTCCATATCTTTCCCACTATTTGGTGGTCTATAGAATACACCTAGTAGTGTAATGGCACCTCTGTTATTTCTTAACTCTAACCAGATAGATTCTGTCCTTGACCCCTCCAGGACATCCTCCCTCTCCAGCACTGTAACATTCTCCTTAACCAATACTGCCACACCACCTCCTATCTTTCCTTCCTATCATTCCTGAACACTTTATAACCAGGAATATTTAGTACCCAATCCTGCCCTTTTTTGAGCCAAGTCTCAGTTATTGCCACAACATCATATTCCCATGTGGCTATCTGTGCCTGCAGCTCACTTACCTTGTTTACTATGCTTCGTGCGTTCACATACATACACTGTAAACCCATCTTAGACCATCCTGTATTCTCCCTTAGTCTCCCTTAGTTTGACACTACATAATACCTTACTATTTCTTAGCAGTGTTCTCTGCCTCTCCCAATCCTTTGAGCACCTTATTTCCCCTTTCTAATGATACATCCTGGTGCCCATTGTAAGGTTCACAAAATTCTACAGATTCCCGCAAACCAAGAAGAGAAGAGATTTTGGACTGTTTAAACCAATATTGAGCCAAAAGGGGCATAAAGTTAAAACCCCAGGGCCTAGAAATTCGGTGGGCTGCGCCACCAGTTAGCGCCTAAAGAGGGCACTCAGTGGCTTTAGCGCCACTGGCCATGCCTCCCGTGATATTTAGCGGGGCGCTAATGGTGGCGTTAGCCTATAGCGCTTCGCCGCCACCGATGACGTCATCGGTGTGCGCAGCACCCCGCTACCACCCCGAACGCAATATTGGGTCGCGCCCCCCCCTGTAACGCCAGTCGCAATTCGCAACCGGTTCAGGGGGGCCTACCTGTGGCGGTAGTGGCGCTACTTAAGGGGGAGGTGCGGGGCGGCCATTTTTTCCAGTGGCCGCCTGCCAGCACCTCCTCGCGCCGCCCTCCCCGGCCTCCTGATCCCCCCCCCCCCGGGCACTGCCGGCTGTGTCCCGAGAGCCCAGCACTTCTCCTCGGTGCCGGGCTCTTTTGCCAGCACTTGCAATCGGTGATCGTGCTGGTGCAGGCCCCTCCCCCTTAAGAAGGGGAAGAAGGCCTGCAGTACCGCAGCGTGCCATGCCGCAGCATGTGGCACTGCAGCACGTTGCGCTGCGATATTCAGTTTGAGCGCCCCAAGCGGAACGCGGGGTGCCTCGAGCAGCGCCCCGCTTACATTTGGGGTGCTGAAACTGAATATCGGGAGGGCGCAAGCGGCTCCATCCGGAGCGCAAATTCCGGCACCCAGGCGAGCTTGGCGCCCCAAACGCGGTGCCACCGAATTTTTAGCTCCAGGATTTTGGCTATTTTTAAAAGGCATGTCCAGGCCTGTGGAAGGCTGCGACAAAGGAGTTGGAATGGGCCCCTGTAAAACAAACAGTTTGAGTATTGGCATAGGCCAGATTGTCTGGGAATGTTCTAGACTGTCTCAGGCATTCATACATAATGACAATAGGCCTACGGAAGGACAGTTCCCGCCAAAGTTACAGAGCCATCAAGAATATGAATAATACAGCACATGCCACTGATCAACAAAAGTGACCCTGACCCCAGCAGGAGAAGACAAAACTCACTAATCGGACAAGAGTTTGAACAGCCATTAAACACTAATTTAAGTTTCGACGAACCATCCCGAAACTAGTTTACACCAACTTAAGTCAATTAAAATTAGATGGGACCAGCTCGGATCCCATTAAAGAATTTAAAACTATTAAAGTTAATGAGCCCGCCAAAATTAACAATGGGCCAGAGAAGATTTGGCGGGCAGATATAATTGAGGCCTGCTTCTTCAGTTGAAAAATTCATCCTCATCATCACACACAGTCGGAGAATCAGAGATTGACGGAAGGACAACAGAAGGAGAATGGGAGGAGAAAGCAATCGCGGCAACCAAGGGCCCCAAGAAACCAACAACCGACAATATTACCAACAACTAGGTAATATTGGGCCACCGCGACCAACAAGAAACCAACCTGGAAGAAACCGAAGAGTCGCAAGTTTGTTTCCACTCTACAAGCTATCCTGACTTACCCCTGGGTAAGATTTGATGAAAAAGACTCTAAAGCCTATACCTAACCAAAGGAAATTGGGTACTTACCCGATAGATCCAAATACGCACCCGACCGCATCAGCGGACACGCGAAGTCTGAAAACCCAACGCAGGTGAACTTTTCTACCATGTCCAGGGTATGGCAGGCCCCAACCACCAGACCTAAGAGAACCCCGAAATCGCGAATCTCTACAACTGTCAAGAAAGTCATTTGGTGAGCATTTCCCTGGTCCACTGGAATCCAACCTAGTTAGTGTAGTGGGATTGGGAGGGGTGAAGTATTTGGTCTGTTGTTATTCTCCCTCGTATATTCCGAAGTGTTCCCCCTTTTAAAGTGATAAGATTATTGTGTTGTGTATATTTTCCTGTCTCAAATAAAAATCCAAGTTCTTTTCACCAACTCAGTTGTCTGTTGCAATTTCATTACAACCCCCAAATACGTCCAAAGTCTCGAACCAAAGGAGTGGGAGCGATTCGAACCGCTCAGGAGTCAGAGGCAAAGCTGACCACCCCTGACACCATCCCCCTGCCAAATGAGTTTAAACCCTCCCCAACAGCACCAGCAAACCTCCCCGCGAGGATATTGGTCCCGGCTCTGTACAGCTCCCACTTCCCCCAGAACCGGTCCCAATACCCCAGGAATCTAAAGCCCTCCCTCCTGTACCATCTCTCCAGCCACAAATTCATCTGTTCTATCCTCCTGTTTCTGTATTCACTAGCACGTGGCACTGGGAGTAATCCAGAGATTACTACCTTTGAGGTCCTGCTTTTTGAAACTCTTTCCTAGCTCCCTGAAATCTGCCTGCAGAACCTCATCCCTCTTTCTGTCTCTGTCGTTGGTACTGATGTGGACAATGACCTCTGGCTGTTCACCCTCCCCCCTCTGAATGTTCTGCAGCCACTCGGTGACATCCTTGACCCTGGCACCAAGGAGGCAACATGCTATCCTGGAGTCACGTCTGCGGCCGCAGAAATGCCTGTCCAAATCGAATCCCCTGCCATTATTGCTTTCCCGATCTTCCTCCTCCCCTGGGCAACTGAGCCACCGGTGGTGCCGTGGACTTGGCTCTGGCTGCTCTCTCCAGAGGAACCATCGCCCCCCACCAGTATCCAGAACTGAAAACCGGTTAACGAGCGAGATGCACTCGGGGGACTCCTCTGCTACCTGCCTGGTCCACCTCTCCTGTCTGGCGGTCACCCATTCCCTCTCTGCCTGCACACTCTTACGCTGTGGGGTGACCACCTCCTGAAATGTGCTACCCATGTAGCTCTCAGCCTCGCGGTTACACCGCAGTGACGCCAGCTGCTGTTCGAGCTCTGAAACCCAGAGCTCCAGCTCCTCCAGCCGAAGACACTTCCTGCACACATGGCTCTCCAGGACATGGTGACATGAATCTTGTCGCTTGTGTGGAAATGACTTATGAAATAATACTGGGCGGCCTGCTGGTGGCGCTGTCCAGGGAGAGTATAAATACTCGGGCATGGGCCCAGCTTGCTCAGAGCATGCTTTCACAGGAACTAGTGAAGGACACAACTAGATCTCCATGTTGTAAAACAGTTGATTAAAGCTTTGTTTAACGCTTAGACCAAGTGCCTAGTAGTTTCCTTACACCACACGGGAAGCATGCTGAAGCCCGACATGGCACAAGATGTGCATTCCATGGGACTGAGGAGCCCTGACATACCTCTACTTAATAGACTATTAAGTAACTTAACAGAAGTAAACTTAAGACTTTAAAAAAAAGGACTAACTACTCACCAATCAGCTCCTTCCCTTGCGCTGACGTCACTTACCTCGCTCCCTGACACTCGCGCTCCCTCCGGGCTCTTGGGCCTAGCTTATCTCCGGCCACTCCTCACGTCCTCCCGCAGCTCCGCTCTCGTGTCTAGTAACTTAGAGACCTTGGGTTCTGAGGCTCCACTCCGCCTTTTCAGTCAAGACGTCGCCACCGCCTTCCCCCTCTCCCCCGATTCCTGCACTCACAAACTTCCTCCACTCTGCTGGCGATCCACTCCGTTTGCGTTCACCCAGCTCCGTCTCCAAGCTCTGTGCTCAAGAGTTGAGGTCGAAGGTCAGCCATGATCCTATTGAATGGCGGAGCAGGCTCGAGGGGCCGTGTGGCCTACCTCCTGCTCCTCACTCTCATGTTCTTATGTTCTTCACTCTGTCAGCCGAGGTCGTGACCTGACAAAGTAGGCCGCAGCCTGTCGGCCTAGGCTGCCATGTCAAGGATTGGGAGTGACCAGGCAACCGTTGAACCACAGCCTGGAGAATCGTGTAGCAGCAAAAATCCACTCTCAGTGATTCAACCGCTGCTGAATCACAAGCTTGTGGCTTGCCTCAAAACCAACCTCACTTACCCTGAGGCAAACTCCCTATCTGACACTGCCCACATCTACAGAACAACAAAGTGGCCTGCTTAAAACAGCGTCTGCATCATCCGTACACTGTCCGGTGCCTCACAGACCCCTCTCCCTCAGGGATATAGCTGTATGCTGACTGGTGTCTCTCAGTCCCCTCTCTCAGGGAGATATCTGTACACTGGACTGGTGTCGCACAGAATCCCCTTTCTCAGGGAGATATCTGTACACTGGCTGGTGTCGCACATTCCCTCTCTCTCAGGGAGATATCTGTACACTGACTGGTGTCTCTCAGTCCCCTCTCTCAGGGAGATATCTGTACACTGACTGATGTCCCTCAGTCCCCTCTCTCAGGGAGATATCTGTACACTGACTGGTGTCTCTCAGTCCCTCTCTCTCAGGGAGATATCTGTACACTGACTGGTGTCCCTCAGTCCCCTCTCTCAGGGAGATATCTGTACACTGACTGGTGTCTCACATTCCCCTCTCTCTCAGGGAGATATCTGTACACTGACTGGTGTCGCACATTCCCTCTCTCTCAGGGAGATATCTGTACACTGACTGGTGTCGCACATTCCCTCTCTCTCAGGGAGATATCTGTACACTGACTGGTGTCGCACATTCCCTCTCTCTCAGGGAGATATCTGTACACTGACTGGTGTCTCTCAGTCCCCTCTCAGGGAGATATCTGTACACTGACTGGTGTCTCTCAGTCCCTCTCTCTCAGGGAGATATCTGTACACTGACTGGTGTCTCTCAGTCCCCTCTCTCAGGGAGATATCTGTACACTGACTGGTGTCTCACATTCCCCTCTCTCTCAGGGAGATATCTGTACACTGTCCGGTGCCTCACAGACCCCTCTCCCTCAGGGATATAGCTGTATGCTGACTGATGTCTCTCAGTCCCCTCTCTCAGGGAGATATCTGTACACTGACTGGTGTCTCACAGAATCCCCTTTCTCAGGGAGATATCTGTACACTGACTGGTGTCTCTCAGTCCCTCTCTCTCAGGGAGATATCTGTACACTGACTGGTGTCTCTCAGTCCCTCTCTCTCAGGGAGATATCTGAACACTGACTGATGTCTCTCAGTCCCCTCTCTCTAAGGGAAATATCTGTACACTGGACTGGTGTCTCACAGAATCCCCTTTCTCAGGGAGATATCTGTACACTGACTGGTGTCGCACATTCCCCTCTCTCTCAGGGAGATATCTGAACACTGACTGGTGCCGCACATTCCCCTCTCTCTCAGGGAGATATCTGAACACTGACTGGTGTCTCTCAGTCCCTCTCTCTCAGGGAGATATCTGAACACTGACTGGTGTCCCTCAGTCCCCTCTCTCAGGGAGATATCTGTACACTGACTGGTGTCTCTCAGTCCCCTCTCTCAGGGAGATATCTGTACACTGACTGGTGTCTATCAGTCCCTCTCTCAGGGAGATATCTGTACACTGACTGGTGTCCCTCAGTCCCCTCTCTCTCACGGAGATATCTGTACACTGACTGGTGTCTCTCACTCCCTCTCTCTCAGGGAGATATCTGTACACTGACTGGTGTCCCTCAGTCCCCTCTCTCTCACGGAGATATCTGTACACTGACTGGTGTCCCTCAGTCCCCTCTCTCAGGGGGATATCTGTACACTGACTGGTGTCTCTCAGTCCCCTCTCTCAGGGAGATATCTGTACACTGACTGCTGTCTCTCAGTCCCTCTCTCTCAGGGAGATATCTGTACACTGACTGCTGTCTCTCAGTCCCTCTCCCTCAGGGAGATATCTGTTCACTGACTGATGTCTCTCAGTCCCCTCTCTCTAAGGGAAATATCTGTACACTGGACTGGTGTCTCACAGAATCCCCTTTCTCAGGGAGATATCTGTACACTGACTGGTGTCGCACATTCCCCTCTCTCTCAGGGAGATATCTGAACACTGACTGGTGCCGCACATTCCCCTCTCTCTCAGGGAGATATCTGAACACTGACTGGTGTCTCTCAGTCCCTCTCTCTCAGGGAGATATCTGAACACTGACTGGTGTCCCTCAGTCCCCTCTCTCAGGGAGATATCTGTACACTGACTGGTGTCTCTCAGTCCCCTCTCTCAGGGAGATATCTGTACACTGACTGGTGTCTATCAGTCCCTCTCTCAGGGAGATATCTGTACACTGACTGGTGTCCCTCAGTCCCCTCTCTCTCACGGAGATATCTGTACACTGACTGGTGTCTCTCACTCCCTCTCTCTCAGGGAGATATCTGTACACTGACTGGTGTCCCTCAGTCCCCTCTCTCTCACGGAGATATCTGTACACTGACTGGTGTCCCTCAGTCCCCTCTCTCAGGGGGATATCTGTACACTGACTGGTGTCTCTCAGTCCCCTCTCTCAGGGAGATATCTGTACACTGACTGCTGTCTCTCAGTCCCTCTCTCTCAGGGAGATATCTGTACACTGACTGCTGTCTCTCAGTCCCTCTCCCTCAGGGAGATATCTGTTCACTGACTGATGTCTCTCAGTCCCTCTATCTCAGGGAGATATCAGCACACTGACTTAAGTCTCTCAGTTCCTCTCTCGCAGGGAGATAGCTGTACACAGACTGGTGTCTCTCAGTCCCTCTCTCTCAGGGAGATATCTGTACACTGACTGGTGTCTCTCAGTCCCTCTCTCTAGGGAGATATCTGTACACTGACTGGTGTCTCTCAGTCCCTCTCTCTAGGGAGATATCAGTACAATGACTGCTGTCTCGCAGTCCCTCTCTCTAGGGAGATATCTGTACACTGACTGGTGTCTCTTAGTCCCTCTGTTTCAGGGAGATATCTGTACATTGACTGTTGTCTCTCAGTCCCCGCACTCAGGGAGCTATCTTTACACTGACTTGTGTCTCTCAGTGCCCTCTCTCTCAGGTAGATAGCTGTACACTTACTGGTGTCTCTCAGTCCCTCTGTTTCAGGGCGATATCTGTACACTGCCTTGTGTCTCTCTGTTCCCATTTCCTCAGGGAGATATTTGTACACTGACTGGTGTCTCTCAGTCCCTCTCTCTCAGGGAGATATCTGTACACCTACTGGTGTCTCTCAGTCCCTCTGTTTCAAGGAGATATCTGTTCACTGACTGGTGTCTCTCTCAGTCCCTCTCCCTCAGGGTGATATCTGTACACTGACTGGTGTCTCTCAGTCTCCTCTCTCTCAGGGAGATATCGTACATTGACTGGTGTCTCTCAGTCCCTCCCTCTCAGGGAGATATCTGTACACTGACTGGTGTCTCTCAGTCCCCTCACTCTCAGGGCGATGTAACTGGCAGAATAGATAAGGGAGAACCGGTGAATGTGGTGTATTTGGACTTTCAGAAGGCTTTCGGTAAGGACCCGCAAAAGAGATTGGCGTGCAAAGTTAAAGCACATGCGATTAGTGTAAGATCCGTGTATCTTAATGTTTGTTCTTCAATAATCAGACAAAAGGCTGCAGGGAACGATCAACAGGTGTTTACTGAATGAGGGTTCAAACTGCAACTGACTGTACAGATCACTACTCAGGGTTTATATACAGGTGTGGTCACTGCCGGTACTACAGGATACAGGAGCTGTACAAAGTAGTTCTCCCCCTTAAAGGTACATACATTACAATTAGGGGTAAGGTACTGACTTGTATAGAGAACTGGTTGGCAGACAGAAAGCGAAGAGTTAGAATAAACGGGTCTTTTTCCGAGTGGCAGGCAGTGAATAGTGGGGTACCGCAGGGATCGGTGCTAGGATCCCAGCTATTCACAATATATATTAATGATCTAGACGAGGGAACTAGATGTAATATCTCCAAGTTTGCAGACGACACAAAGCTGGGTGGGCGTGTGTGCTGTGAGGAGGGTGCCGAGAAACTCCAGGATGATTTGGACAGGTTGGGTGATTGGGCAGAAGCATGGCAGATGCAATATAACGTGGATAAGTGCGAGGTTATCCACTTTGGTGGCAAAAACAGGAAGGCAGATTATTATCTGAATGGCAATAGATTGGGAGAAGGGGAAGTGCAACGAGGCCTGGGTGTCCTTGTGCACCAGTCGCTGAAGGTAAGCATGCAGGTGCAGCAGGCAGTTAAGAAGGCAAATGGTATGTTGGCCTTTATAGCGAGAGGATTCAACTACAGGAGCAAGGATGTCTTGCTGCATTTGTACAGGGCCTTGGTGAGACCACACCTTGAGTATTGTGTGCAGTTAAGGTCGCCTTATCTGAGGAAGGATGTTCTTGCCATGGAGGGAGTGCAGCGAAGATTCACCAGACTGATACCTGGGATGGGAGGAATGACGTAAGGAGAGATTGGGTCGATTAGGCTTATATTCACTCGAGGTATCTGTACACTGACTGGTGTCTCGCAGTCCCCTCTCTCTCAGGGAGATATTTGTACACTGACTGGTGTCTCTCATTATGTCTCTCTCAGGGAGATATCTGTACACTGACTGGTGTCTCTCAGTCCCCTCTCTCTCAGGGAGATATCTGTACACTGACTGGTGTCTCTCAGTCCCTCTCTCTCAGGGAGATACCTGTACACTGACTGGTGTTTCTCATTATGTCTCTCTCAGGGAGATATCTGTACAGTGACTGGTGTCTCTCAGTCCCCTCTCTCTCAGCGAGATATCTGTACACTGACTGGTGTTTCTCAGTCCCCTCTCTCTCAGGGAGATATCTGTTCACTGACTGGTGTCTCTCAGTCCCCTCTCCCTCAGCGAGATATCTGTACACTGACTGGTGTCTCTCAGTCCCCTCTCTCAGGGTGATATCAGTACACTGATGTCTCTCAGTCTCCTCTCTCTCAGGGAGATATCTGTACACTGACTGGTGTCTCCCAGGCCCCTCTCTCACAGGAAGATATCTGTACACTGGCTGCTGTCTCTGTGCCCCCATTTCCTCAGGGAGATATCTGTACATTGACTGGTGCAATTCAGTCACCACTCCCTCAGAGCGATATATGTACACTGCCTGGTGTCTCTCAGTCTCCTCTCTCACAGGGAGATATCTGTACACTGACTGGTGTCTCTCAGTCCCTCTCTCTAGGGAGATATCTGTACACTGACTTAAGTCTCTCAGTTCCTCTCTCTCAGGGAGATATCTGTACACTGACTGGTGTCTCGCAGTCCCTCTGTTTCAGGGAGATATCTGTACATTGACTGTTGTCTCTCAGTCCCCGCACTCAGGGAGCTATCTTTACACTGACTTGTGTCTCTCAGTGCCCTCTCTCTCAGGTAGATAACTGTACACTTACTGGTGTCTCTCAGTCCCTCTGTTTCAGGGAGATATCTGTACACTGCCTTGTGTCTCTCTGTTCCCATTTCCTCAGGGAGATATTTGTACACTGACTGGTGTCTCTCAGTCCCTCTCTCTCAGGGAGATATCTGTACACCTACTGGTGTCTCTCAGTCTCCTCTCTCTCAGGGAGATATCGTACATTGACTGGTGTCTCTCAGTCCCTCCCTCTCAGGGAGATATCTGTACACTGACTGGTGTCTCTCAGTCCCCTCACTCTCAGGGAGATATCTGTACACTGACTGGTGTCTCTCAGTCCCTCTGTTTCAAGGAGATATCTGTTCACTGACTGGTGTCTCTCTCAGTCCCTCTCCCTCAGGGAGATACCTGTACACTGACTGGTGTTTCTCATTATGTCTCTCTCAGGGAGATATCTGTACAGTGACTGGTGTTTCTCAGTCCCCTCTCTCAGGGTGATATCAGTACACTGATGTCTCTCAGTCTCCTCTCTCTCAGGGAGATATCTGTACACTGACTGGTGTCTCCCAGGCCCCTCTCTCACAGGAAGATATCTGTACACTGGCTGCTGTCTCTGTGCCCCCATTTCCTCAGGGAGATATCTGTACATTGACTGGTGCAATTCAGTCACCACTCCCTCAGAGAGATATATGTACACCTACTGGTGTCTCTCAGTCTCCTCTCTCTCAGGGAGATATCGTACATTGACTGGTGTCTCTCAGTCCCTCCCTCTCAGGGAGATATCTGTACACTGACTGGTGTCTCTCAGTCCCCTCACTCTCAGGGAGATATCGTACATTGACTGGTGTCTCTCAGTCCCTCTGTTTCAAGGAGATATCTGTTCACTGACTGGTGTCTCTCTCAGTCCCTCCCTCTCAGGGAGATATCTGTACACTGACTGGTGTCTCTCAGTCCCCTCACTCTCAGGGAGATATCGTACATTGACTGGTGTCTCTCAGTCCCTCTGTTTCAAGGAGATATCTGTTCACTGACTGGTGTCTCTCTCAGTCCCTCTCTCTCAGGGAGATATCTGTACAGTGACTGGTGTTTCTCAGTCCCCTCTCTCAGGGTGATATCTGTACACTGACTGGTGTTTCTCAGTCCCCTCTCTCAGGGTGATATCAGTACACTGATGTCTCTCAGTCTCCTCTCTCTCAGGGAGATATCTGTACACTGACTGGTGTCTCCCAGGCCCCTCTCTCACAGGAAGATATCTGTACACTGGCTGCTGTCTCTGTGCCCCCATTTCCTCAGGGAGATATCTGTACATTGACTGGTGCAATTCAGTCACCACTCCCTCAGAGAGATATATGTACACTGCCTGGTGTCTCTCAGTCTCCTCTCTCACAGGGAGATATCTGTACACTGACTGGTGTCTCTCAGTCCCCTCTCTGGCAGGGAGATATCAGTACAATGACTGGTGTCTGTCAGTCCCCTGTCTCACAGGGAGATATCTGTACACTGACTGATGAGAGGGACTGAGCGACACTAGTCAGTGTACAGATATCTCCCTGAGGGAGGGGACTGAGACACCAGTCTGTGTAATGATATTTCCCTGAGAGAGGGACTGTGAGACACCAGTCAGTGTACAGATATCTACCAGAGAGAGAGGGTCTGAGAGTCAACAGTCAGTGTACAGATATCTCCATGTGGTAGAGGGGGTCTGAGAGACACCAGTCAGTGTAAAGATATCTCCCTAAGAGAAACGGGAGTGAGAGACACCAGTCAGTATACATATAACTCCCTGAGGGAGCGGGACTGAGAGACACCAGTCAGTGTACTGATATCACCCTTTGAGAGAGGGACTGAGAGACATCAGTCAGTGTACAGATATCTCCCTGAGAGAGAGGGGACTGAACGATACCAGTCAGTGTACAGATATCTCCCTGTGAGACAGGGGACTGACAGACACCAGTCAGTGTTGTAAGGATTTCGCCATAATTTCGAGATTTCCTACAGTTCCGAAGATTGATTTTGATTAAAGAATACCTGGGTAATATACCTTTAAAATCCAGGGATCAAAATGGCCGTCAGACCTCGTGGCAGAAGACAAAAAGGACTTGAAAGGCAGCCTGTTGTGTCTGTGAAAAAGGTGTAATCAAAGATGGCTGTCCAACCTCGTGGCAGAACACAGGCTGTGTACATATGAAAAGGGAAGATCAAAGATGGCTGACTAAACTGCCAATCAAAGGCAGTTCAGGGAGTTTCCCTCCCTGCAGAGACAATCTATGTTTGTTTACAGAAACTGCTACAATGTTTACACAAAGGATTAACCACTTGAGACTGCAGTTTCAGTTTGACCACAGGACAATGACTTTTGTTTACACTAACTTCCAAGGCTGTTTACTCAGCAAAGAAAGACATGCTTTTTTTTCAAACCAAGACAGCTCTATTCAAACCCAGTATGATGAATGGGAATACATTCACAAACCCATCTCGATAAATGGGTAATTCATCCAAACCCATCACAGACAATGGGGACATCGGATCCCTTTTGTTTAGCCCAGATGCATCTGGATTTGGGCGGGAAGATTTCAGCCCCAAATGGGGTATAAGATAGCTTCTCAGGAAGTGATCTCTCTCTCTGCCGCCTCGCCTCCGTGCTCTGCCTACAGAAGAACAGCTCAGAGGCCTGCCTAAAGGAGTGGAATACCAGCAGTTTACTTTTAAATACTGGGGTGTTTTCTACTTCGGGGCAGTGAAGATCATAGACCACAGGGGGCATGGAGCAGGCATTTTCATTGGTGAGCATACCTTTTCTGGCCCATTACAAGGCAACTTAGAATAGGTATAGGGGTGGGAATTAAGGGGAATTTTGTTAGAACTGTAATTTTAGTCAAATTTTCCCTCGTTGTGTCCGTTTTTCTCCTCCCCTATTTAAGTAACAGTGTTGCACTAGCAGAAAAGTGCTGCAGTGAACACTAAGGCCTAGAAATTCGGTATAGCCACGCTTGAGGCGTTAGAACTGGTGCTGCGCAAAGTTTATAGCCAGACGAAACTTATCGCCGCCTGGCGCGATATTGGGTTGCATCACCCCCAAAGGGGATTGAGGCGCGAATTCAGACGTTGCACGGGCCTCCTAAGGCGCAAAACTTCCGGCGCTACCCAATATCGGCGCGGACGGGCGCAGCGCAGGTGCTCTCAATTACCAATGACCACGAGACTTCCCTTTAAGAGCTAGCCGGCGCCTGGGTGGGTCAGTCAGCTTCAGCTTCAGCATCCACACTCTGCGCCTTGCAGGCCTCAGAATCGGCGCAGGTCCTGCTCTGGCGCTAAAAACTTGGACCAGATGGAGAAGGTGAGACAGAGAGCAGAGCGCTTCACCAATGAGGCTCTGGAGCAATTGGTGGCTGCAGTGGAGCACCGGCGAGATGTTCTCTACCCAAACAATGGCAGGAGGCCGAATCATAAGGACTACCGATGAGCTTGGAGGGATGTATGCCAGAGGGTCAACTCCAGCAGCATGGTGACCAGGAGCCCTGTCCAATGCAGAAAGAAATTCAACGACCTCACTCGGGTCGTGAGGGTGAGTGTTGTTTCTGCAAACTTCTGCATCCCTTCATTTGCACCTGACTTTATGGCTACAGGGTGGGCTGTGCCCCATTGGCCATCTGCCTGCAAGCACCCATGGCCCTTTCTGGGCACACACATGCACATTTGACTCAAGGCGTCATGTAAGGGCTCTTGCACCATGGGGGACATGAGATGATCACTCAGGGCATCATGTAACATAACTTCCCCTCCTTTCCCCTGCAGTCCAAGCTGGCGAGGATTGGCAAAGACCAGCTTCGCACTGGTGGAGGACCTCCACAAGTGGTCACTCTCCCAGATCTCCAGGAGAGAGTGCACCAGATTCTTGGAGGATGTCTGAGTGGTCCTGCAACCACTGCAGCTGCCGACCCCATTGTCGACAGCGATGGTAAGGTTCTCACCTTTTACAACTGTCTCCTTCCACTTGTTCCCCCCGCCAGCATGCTTTCTCACTGTGGACCCATGTCATAGCCTTGCCGCAATCTGGCATCCCTTGCTGCCAAGCTGTCCTTTTGCTAAAGCCACTCTTCCACCTCCCTGCTTTCAGATGCTGCATCACCAGCTCGGGAGCCGGGCCCTCAAGCTGCCAGTGCCAGTGCCTCCGAAGGCTCAATGAGAAAATTACTGTCCAACAGAAGGTCAGCAACTCTCTCCAGCAACGATCAGAATGGCCAGCCCAAATGGCTGCAGCTTTTATACTGGTGCTGTCCCCTTTAAATAGCGCCCCCCGAGTCCGAGAAGGGCCTGGGAACACTCCATCCAACTGTCACTAATAGCGCCAGGCGGAAAGGTTGCGGGCGCCACCGAATATCCGGTCCGGGGCGCCAAAAAGGCGTAGCACACTGAAATGACATCATGATCTGCCTGCCCCCGCGGGCGTGCGCAAAGAGTTAGCGCCGGCGCTAAAAGGATACTCAATATGGGAGGTGGTGCTATATTCACTGCGCCCGCTCGAAAATTGGGTAACGCCCCAATTCTCGGGCTCTTTAGGTGCTAATCGCTGGTGCTACCAACCGAATTTCTAGGCCTAAGAGTTCTGTATTGAAAGTGCTATTAAAAGGGTGTTGCACTAAGCAGTGAAGTAAGAGTTCTGTATTAAAAGTGTTATTTAAGTAAGACAGTGTTGCACTAGCAGAAAAGTGCTGTAGTGAACACTAAGGGGGAGAAATTGGGTATAGCCCCGCTTGGGGCGCTAGTTCTGGCGAAGCGCAAAGCCTAGCGCCAGTTGCGATTTAGCGCCACCTGGCACGATATTGGGTTGCAGCGCCCCTGAGGGTGATTGCGGCGCTAAATCAGGCGCTGCACGCTACTCTTAAGGCGCTAACCCGGCAGCGCAACCCAATTTCGCGGCGGCGGGGCGCAGCGAGGGTGCTGTCAATAATCACTTTCCCTGAGACACACTGGCGCCGGCCAGCTCTTAAAGGGGCAGGTCAATTGGCATCACCAGACACACTCACTGCCTTGTAGGCCTTCAAAACGGTGGGAGCCTACCTGTGGCGCACCAGCCTAGCAAGACATGGAAAGGGTGAGGCAGAGGGCGGAATGCCTCACTGATGGGGCATTGGATGCTTTGGTTGGCACAGTGGAATCAAGGCCAAGGAAGATGGTCGGAATGTGATTTATGTTTTGGACAGTCTCCCGGGTGTGAAAGGCAGTTATGTGTCAGTGTATTAGTTTTGCTTTCTGTTGCCATAGCTTTCTCATGTTTGAAGGAACCACATTTTGTGTAATGAAACACTTTCTTCATTTACAATGGCCATGCCTGCTATTTACATGCATCTTGCCCTTCACAGGCTTGGGGATATCAGACCGGTTCCATTCCTGTTCTTGGAATGGCAGCAAGCATTCCGTGAGAGGGGCCTAGAAGCTACTTCTGAGCAGCCTCTGACGCGCAGCCTGAGAAGAGCCGCTCGCGTAGAAGTTCAGGCCAGCAGGCATCTTCTCAGCCACCGACAGAGATGTCCTGCACCTTATCTGAGGCTGCAGATCTGGCTGAAGCAGCTAGCACAGCTCAGTCACCACCTCCTTTCTAAATCGCAGCCTTCTGACAGACTGCTCCTCCGACATGATCATGTATGAAAACTGCTGTCGGAAAACCCTGCCAGCGTAAGGTCTGCTGTGGCGACGTCTGATGGCCCTCCTCCGTCTGGTCATGCCCGCCCCCCTCTCCCAGCGTCTCAGTGCCCTTTCCAGATGATTCAGCAGCAGGACGTTCCCCTCCAATGCAGCCCCCATAATAAGTGCCCACAAGAAGGTACCCCGTTGTCAAGGCTCACCAACAGCAAGGTGATGATCAGAAGGCTGAAGATCGTCTGCCTGCGCTGGCTCAGTGGTCAAATGGCTCTCAGTGTGCAGCTCAGCAACTCTTTGTAGCTCTCGAGGAAGTTGTGCTCCAAAAATGGCTGCCGCTTTTAAACCACACCAGTCCCCTTTAAATAACGCTCCTCCAGCCCGAGAGCGACTTGGTAAGGTTCCAGGTAAGCTGTCACTATTAGCGCCAGGCGCTACGGAGGGGGGCGCCACTGAATTTCCAGTCCGGGGCGCCCAAAAGGCGTTGCACACTCAAATGACGTCATAATCTGCCTGCGCCCATGAGCGGGCGCTAAGATTTAGCGCCGGCGCTAAATGCATGCTCAATATGGGGCGAGGTGCTAGGCGCCTTGTGCCCGCCAGGAAATTGGCTAGCACCCCACTTCTCGGCCTCTTTAGGCGTTAATCGGTGGCGCTAACAACCAAATTTCTCCCCCTAAGTATCTAAGTAACAATGTTGTACTAAGAAGTAAAGTGCAGCATTCAAGCAACAGTGTTCTAATAAGTAAACGAGTGCTTTAGTGGACAAAAAGTGTACTGTGTTAAGTGAAGTGCTGAATTTCAGCATAAGTGTGCTGTATCGTTTATTTTCAATTTGTTTCCTTTTTGTTTCAATAAATACTGGTCTGTTTTGCACCGAACCACGAGTCAATTTTCTGTCTACATCGCTACCGAATAAGTCCGGCAGTCAGAACCAGGAATAGGTGAGCACTTCGAAACCGCACGGGGGTCCCTGGAGCAGCTCAGAGGCTTCTGACTGGCCAGAGACAATAACCCCAACCCCGCTGTTAATTCCTACAGTGTACAGATATCTCTCTAAGAGAGAGATGACTGAGAGAGACCAGTCAGTTTATAGATATCTCCCTGAGAGAGAGGGACTGAGAGGCACCAGTCAGTGTACAGATATCTCCCTGAGAGAGAGGGACTGAGAGACACCAGTCAGTGTACAGATATCTCCCTGAGAGAGAGGGACTGAGAGACACCAGTCAGTGTACAGATATCTCCCTGAGAGAGAGGGACTGAGAGACACCAGTCAGTGTACAGATATCTCCCTGAGAGAGAGGTACTGAGAGACACCAGTCAGTGTACAGATATCTCGCTGAGAGAGAGGGGCTGAGAGACACCAGTCAGTGCACAGATATCTCCCTGAGAGAGAGGGACTGAGAGACACCAGTCAGTTTACAGATATCTCCCTGAGAGAGAGGGACCGAGAGACACCAGTCAGTGCACTGATATCACCCTGAGAGACAGGGACTGAGAGACACCAGTCAGTGTACAGATATCTCCCTGAGAGAGAGATGATCTGAGAGACACCAGTCAGTTTACAGATATCTCCCTGAGAGAGGGGACTGAGAGACACCAGTCAGTGTACAGATACCTCCCTGAGGGAGAGGGGACTGAGAGATACCAGTCAGTGTACAGATATCTCCCTGAGAGAGAGGGGACTGAGAGACACCAGTCAGTGCACTGATATCACCCTGAGAGACAGGGATTCAAATCAGTAATTGAACCAATTGCACTCTATGGCAGTGAGGTGTGGGGACCGCGAACACAACAAGAATTTAGAAAATGGGACAAACACCCAATTGAGATCCTACATGCAGAATTCTGTAAAAGTATCCTCCGGACTCAAAGGAAAACTGTAAACAATGCATGCAGGGCAGAACTAGGCCAATATCCATTAATAATCACTATCCAAAAAAGAGCCACCAAATTTTGGAAACACCTAGAAATGAGCAACCCCCAATGCTATCATTACGAAGCCCTGAAATGCCAAGTGAGGACCATAAAGAAGAATACCCTCAGTCAACTAGTCCTGGGACTCAGTGAAGTAACTACTAACACTATTAACAATAACCAGCCCCAGGACAGTGACAGCGTAACACAAAGAATTCGACCCAACACAATCGTCGCTAAGCAAAAGGAAAAATATCTGTCATATTGGGCAGAAACAACAAAAACCCAAAGCAAACTCAATTGCTACTTGGCCCTAAACAGACAATACAACATGGCTGATTACCTGACCATGGTAAAGGATAGCAAACTGAGAAAAACCTTGACAATGTACAGACTTAGTGAACATAGCCTGGCGATCGAAAAAGGTAGACACAGGCAGACCCGGCTACCAAGAGAGGACAGGATATGCTCTCACTGCAGTCAGGGAGTGGTGGAGACAGAGATGCACTTCCTCACAGCTTGTAGAAAATATCAGGGCATAAGGGAGAATTTCTACCCAAAATTCACAAAAATATGCCCGGAATTCAGAAATTTGAATGACGACCAAAAACTCCCATACCTACTAGGGGAAGAGAGAAATTGTGTAACACTAGCGGCACACTATGTTACAGCATGCCATAAACAGAGGGACAACCACTAAATATAAGAAAAGAGTATATCAAAATTATATGAATGTATATTTATACACTCAGGGATATATCTGTTTATACACTGTATGGATAGATCTGTATTTTTGTGTACAAACATGAATGTTTTTCGATGCTTTGGCAACATAAATGTAACTTGTCATGCCAATAAAGCGATTTGAATTGAATTGAATTGAATTGAATTGAGAGACACCAGTCAGTGTACAGATATCACCCTGAGAGACAGGGACTGAGAGACACCAGTCACTGTACAGATATCTCCCTGAGAGAGAGATGATCTGAGAGACACCAGTCAGTTTACAGATATCTCCCTGAGAGAGGGGACTGAGAGACACCAGTCTGTGTACAGATACCTCCCTGACGGAGAGGGGACTGAGAGATACCAGTCAGTGTATAGATTTCTCCCTGAGACAGAGGGCGCTGAGAGACACCAGTCAGTGTACAGATATCTCCCTGAGAGAGAGGGACTGAGAGACACCAGTCAGTGTACAGATATCTCCCTGGGGGAGAGGGACTGAGAGACACCAGTCAGTTTACAGATATCTCCCTGACAGAGAGGGGACTGAGAAACACCAGTCAGTGTACAGATATCTCCCTGAGAGAGAGGGGACTGAGAGACACCAGTCAGTGTACAGATATCTCCTTGAGAGAGGGGGGACTGAGAGACACCAGTCAGTGTACAGATATCTCCCTGAGAGAGAGGGGACTGAAAGACACCAGTCAGTGTACAGATATCTCCCTGAGAGAGAGAGACTGAGAGACACCAGTCAGTTTACAGATGTCTCCCTGAGAGAGAGGGGACTGAGAGTCACCAGTCAGTGTACAGATATTTCCCTGAGGGAGAGGGACTGAGAGACACCAGTCAGTGTACAGATATCTCCTTGAGAGAGGGGGGACTGAGAGACACCAGTCAGTTTACAGATATCTCCCTGAGAGAGAGGGGACTGAGAGACACCAGTCAGTGTACAGATATCTCCCTGACAGAGAGGGGACTGAGAAACACCAGTCAGTGTACAGATATCTCCCTGAGAGAGGGGAGGCTGAGATACACCAGTCAGTGTACAGATATCTCCCTGAGAGAGAGGGAACTGAGAGACACCAGCCCGTGTACAGATATCGCCCTGAGGGAGAGGGACTGAGAGACACCAGTCAGTGTACAGATATCTCTCTGGGGGAGAGGAACTGAGAGACAGCAGTCAGTTTACAGGCATCTCCGTGACAGAGAGGGGACTGAGAAACACCAGTCAGTGTACAGATATCTCCCTGAGAGAGAGGGGACTTAGAGACACCAGTCAGTGTACAGATATCTCCCTGAGAGAGAGGGGACTGAGAGACACCAGTCAGTGTACAGATATCTCCCTGGGGAAGAGGAACTGAGAGACACCAGTCAGTGTACAGATATCTCCCCAAGAGAGAGGGACTGAGACACCAGTCAGTGTACAGATATCTCCCTGAGAGAGAGGGGAATGAGAGACACCAGTCAGTGTACAGATATCTCCCTGAGAGAGAGGGACTGAGAGACACCAGTCAGTGTACAGATATCACCCTGAGGGACAGGGACTGAGAGACACCAGTCAGTGTACAGATATCTCCCTGAGAGAGAGGGACTGAGAGACACCAGTCAGTTTACAGATATCTCCCTGAGGGAGAGGGACTGAGAGACACCAGTCAGTGTACAGATATCTCCCTGAGGGAGAGGGACTGAGAGACACCAGTCAGTGTACAGATATCTCCCTGGGAGAGAGGGACTGAGAGACATCAGTCAGTGTACAGATATCTCCCTGGGGAAGAGGATCTGAGAGACACCAACCGCACAAGACTGCAGTAGTCAAGAAGAAGGCCCACCACCATCTTCGAATGAAACATCTTGTGGCGCCATAAATGCCGGTTTTGCCCTCATTGAAAATAGTGGCAGCTTTAATCTCTTGTCGATGGAATCTATCTCATAAGTTTTGTCCTCGCTCAAAGCTGATATGCTTTGTGGCCAAGAGCAGCAATGCACATTGTGCCCACTCTACCCTGCCACTCATTTATTTTTAACTCATTGCTCAGAACACACTTGGCCAGGACAAGATTGCGATCTTGCAGCTTTTACCTCAGTACTGTCACCAGCCCTCTCACACAGTCACACTAACTGAACAATTCTCGTCCGGCTTCACAGGTTGAATAGAAGTTCTCGATTTGGCACTCAACGCCACACACACACACACACACATTGTACTCACACAAACTTCTTTGCAGCCGAGAGCGAGAGTCCCGAAGGCTGTGTTGCCTGCCCGGTGCCAGGGTTAAGGACATCTCCTCTGGGCTGGAGAGAAACTTGGAGTGGGAGGGGAAGGATCCAGTTGTCGTGGTCCATGTTGGTACCAACGACATAGATAGGACAAGGAAGGAGGTTCTGCTGAGGGAGTTTGAGCAGCTAGGGGCCAAATTAAAAAGAAGAACCACAAGGGTAATAATCTCTGGATTACTACCTGAGCCACGTGCAAATTTGGCTAGGGTAAATAAAATTAGAGAGTTAAATGCGTGGCTCAAAGACTGGTGTGGGAGAAATGGGTTTTGCTTCCTGGGACACTGGCATCAGTACTGGGACAGGAGAGAGCTGTTCCGTTGGGACGGACTTCACTTGGCCAGTGCTGGGACTAGAATCCTGGCGAATCGAATAACTCGGGCTGTAGAGAGGGCTTTAAACTAATTAGTGGGGGGGAGGTTTTAAGAGAGCGAAAAATAAAAATGACAGCAGAGAAGGCAATAGAGCAAGGTAGCAGTGGGGGAATTAAAAACCAGAGCGTGTCAGGAAGGGACAGAATCTATAATGATAAAGGTAAAGTAGTAAAAGGGGTAAAAGCAGGAATAAATTGTCAGAAAACACATTTGAAAGTTCTTTATCTGAATGCACGCAGCATTCGTAACAAAATTGATGAGTTGACGGTGCAAATAACTACACATGGGTATGATCTGGTGGCCATTACGGAAACATGGCTGCAAGATAATCATGACTGGGAACTAAACATACAAAGGTATTTGACAATTAGGAAGGACAGACAGGGAGGAAAGGGAGGTGGGGTTGCTATGTTAATCAAGGATAGAATCACTGCAATAGTCAGAAATGATATTGGGTCAAAGGATCAGGATAGTGAAACAGTTTGGGTGGAGATAAGGAATAATATGGGGAAAAAGTCACGAGTGGGCGTAGTCTATAGGCCTCCTAACAGTTGCAACTCTGTTGGTCGGAGTATAAATCAGGAAATAGTTGGAGCTTGTAATAAGGGAACAGCTATAATCATGGGGGATTTTAACTTTCATATTGACTGGACGAATCAAATTGGACATGGCAGCATTGAGGAAGAGTTCATAGAGTGTATTAGGGATGGGTTCCTTGAGCAGTATGTAACTGAACCAACCAGGGGGCAGGCAATCTTAGATCTGGTCCTGTGTAATGAGACAGGATTAATAAAAAATGTCCTAGTAAAGGATCCCTTTGGAATGAGTGACCATAATATGGTTGAATTCCAAATTCAGTTTGAGGGTGAGAGAGTTGGATCTCAAACCAGCGTACTAAGCTTAAATAAAGGAGACTATGAAGGTATGAGAGTAGAATTGACTAAAGTGGACTGGGAAAACAGATTAAAGTGTAAGACGGTACAAGAGCAGTGGTCCACATTCAAGGAGATATTTCACATCTTTCAAGATAAATATATTCCACTGAGGAAAAAGGGGAGTAAAAGAAAAGACAGCCATCCGTGGCTTAGTGAAGTAATAAAGGATAGTATTCGACTGAAAACAAGGGCATATAAATTAGCCAAATCTAGTGGGAGGATAGAAGATTGGGAAGCATTTAAAAGCCAGCAAAGAATAACTAAAAGATTAATTAAGAAAGGGAAGATAGATTATGAAAGTAAACTAGCAAAAAATATAAAAACAGATAGCAAGAGTTTCTACAGCTATATAAAAAGAAAAAGGGTGGCTAAAGTGAACGTTGGTCCTTTAGAGGATGGGACCGGGAAACTAGTGGTGGGGAACATGGAGATGGCAAAGACGCTGAACAAATATTTTGTATCAGTCTTTACAGTGGAGGACACTAAAAATATCCCAACACTGGACAAACAGGGGGCAATTGGGGGGGAGAAGCTAAACACGATTAAAATCACTAAAGAGATGGTACTCAGTAAAATAATGGGACTTAAGGCGGATAAATCCCCCGGACCTGATGGCCTGCATCCTAGGGTCTTGAGAGAAGTGGCGGTAGGGATTGTGGATGCATTGGTGATCATTTTCCAGAACTCCCTGGACTCAGGAAAGGTCCCGGCAGATTGGAAAACTGCTAATGTAACACCCTTATTTAAGAAGGGAAGTAGACAAAAAGCTGGAAACTATAGACCAGTTAGCCTAACATCTGTGGTTGGCAAAATGTTGGAGTCCATTATTAAGGAAACAGTATCAGAGCATTTGGATAAACATAATTTAATAGGTCAGAGTCAGCATGGTTTTACGAAGGGGAAGTCATGTTTGACAAATTTGCTCGAATTCTTTGAGGATGTAACATACAGGGTGGATAAAGGGGGACCAGTGGATGTAGTGTATTTGGACTTCCAAAAGGCATTTGACAAGGTTCCACACAAAAGATTACTGATCAAGATAAAAAAATCACGAGATTGGGGGTTATATACTGGCATGGGTGGAAGATTGGCTATCTAACAGAAAACAAAGAGTTGGGATAAATGGTTCGTTCTCGGGCTGGCAATCAGTAACTAGTGGTGTCCCACAGGGATCAGTGCTGGGACCCCAACTCTTTACAATCTATATTAACGATTTGGAGGAAGGGACCGAGTGCAACATATCCAAGTTTGCCGACGATACAAAGATGGGAGGGAAAGCAGTGAGTGAGGAGGACATAAAAAACCTGCAAAAGGACATAGACAGGCTAAGTGAGTGGGCAGAGATTTGGCAGATGCAATATAATGTTGGAAAGTGTGAGGTTATGCACTTTGGCAGAAAAAATCAAAGAGCAAGTTATTATCTAAATGGAGAGAAACTGCAAAGTGCTACAGTACAAAGGGATCTGGGGGTCCTGGTGCATGAAACACAAAAAGTTAGTATGCAGGTGCAGCAGGTGATCAGGAAGGCCAATGGAATCTTGGCTTTTATTGCAAGGGGGATGGAGTATAAAAACAGGGAAGTCTTGCTGCAGTTATACAGGGTATTGGTGAGGCCACACCTGGAATACTGCGTGCAGTTTTGGTTTCCATATTTAAGAATATACTTGCTCTCGAGGCGGTTCAGAGAAGGTTCACTCGGTTGATTCCAGAGATGAGGGGGTTGACGTATGAGGAAAGGTTGATTAGGTTGGGACTCTACTCATTGGAGTTCAGAAGAATGAGAGGCGATCTTATCGAAACATATAAGATTGTGAGGTGGCTTGATCAGGTGGATGCGGTGAGGATGTTTCCACTGATGGGTGAGACTAGAACTAGGGGGCATAATCTTAGAATAAGGGGCTGCCCTTTCAAAACTGAGATGAGGAGAAACTTCTTCACTCAGAGGGTAGTAAATCTATGGAATTTGCTACCCCAGAGAGCTGTGGAAGCTGCGACATTAAATAAATTTAAAATGGAGATAGACAGTTTCCTAGCAGATAAGGGAATTAGGGGTTACGGGGCGAGGACAGGGAAGTGGACGTGAGTCTAGATTCAGATCAGCCATGATCCTATTGAATGGCGGAGCAGGCCCGAAGGGCCGTATGGCCCACTCCTGCTCCTACTTCTTATATTCTTATGTTCACACACACTCTCTCACACACACACACACACACACACACACACACACAACAGGAAAGGCCCTGGCTCCATCTCTCTGACCTGTGCTGCGATTCTGTGGAGTGGGAGTGAATGGGAAGGAGTCGGCTCCATTGGGATTGTGTACAGTGGGAGTGAATGGGAAGGGGTCGGGTCCATTGGGATTCTGTACAATGGGAATGAATGGGAATGGGTCGGGTCCATTGGGATTGTGTACAATGGGAGTGAATGGGAAGGGGTCTGGTCCATTGGGATTGTGTACAATGGGAGTGAATGGGAAGGGGTCTGGTCCATTGGGATTGTGTACAATGGGAGTGAATGGGAAGGGGTCGGGTCCATTGGGATTGTGTACAATGGGAGTGAATGGGAAGGGGTCGGGTCCATTAGGATTGTGTACAGTGGGAGTGAATGGGTCGGGTTTGGGTCCACTGGGATTGTGTACAATGGGAGTGAATGGGAAGGGGTCGGGTCCATTAGGATTGTGTACAGTGGGAGTGAATGGGTCGGGTTTGGGTCCACTGGGATTGTGTACAATGGGAGTGAATGGGAAGGGGTCTGGTCCATTGGGATTGTGTACAGTGGGAGTGAATGGGAAGGGGTCGGGTCCATTGGGATTGTGTACAGTGGGAGTGAATGGGAAGGGGTGTGTTCCATTGGGATTGTGTACAATGGGAGTGAATGGGAAGGGGTTGGGTCCACTGGGATTGTGTACAATGGGAGTGAATGGGAAGGGGTGTGTTCCATTGGGATTGTGTACAATGGGAGTGAATGGGAAGGGGTTGGGTCCACTGGGATTGTGTACAATGGGAGTGAATGGGAAGGGGTCTGGTCCATTGGGATTGTGTACAATGGGAGTGAATGGGAAGGGGTCGGGTCCATTGGGATTGTGTACAATGGGAGTGAATGGGAAGAGGTCGGGTCCATTGGGATTGTGTACAGTGGGAGTGAATGGGAAGGGGTCGGGTCCATTGGGATTGTGTACAATGGGAGTGAATGGGAAGGGGTCGGTTCCATTGGGATTGTGTACAATGGGAGTGAATGGGAAGGGGTCGGGTCCATTGGGATTGTGTACAGTGGGAGTGAATGGGAAGGGGTTGGGTCCATTGGGATTGTGTACAATGGGAGTGAATGGGAAGGGGTGTGTTCCATTGGGATTGTGTACAGTGGGAGTGAATGGGAAGGGGTCGGGTCCATTGGGATTGTGTACAGTGGGAGTGAATGGGAAGGGGTGTGTTCCATTGGGATTGTGTACAGTGGGAGTGAATGGGAAGGGGTTGGGTCCATTGGGATTGTGTACAAGGGGAGTGAATGGGAAGGGGTCGGGTCCATTGGGATTGTGTACAGTGGGAGTGAATGGGAAGGGGTTGGGTCCATTGGGATTGTGTACAGTGGGAGTGAATGGGAAGGGGTCGGGTCCATTGGGATTGTGTACAATGGGAGTGAATGGGAAGGGGTGTGTTCCATTGGGATTGTGTACAGTGGGAGTGAATGGGAAGGGGTTGGGTCCATTGGGATTGTGTACAGTGGGAGTGAATGGGAAGGGGTGTGTTCCATTGGGATTGTGTACAGTGGGAGTGAATGGGAAGGGGTTGGGTCCATTGGGATTGTGTACAGTGGGAGTGAATGGGAAGGGGTGTGTTCCATTGGGATTGTGTACAATGGGAGTGAATGGGAAGGGGTTGGGTCCATTGGGATTGTGTACAGTGGGAGTGAATGGGAAGGGGTTGGGTCCACTGGGATTGTGTACAATGGGAATGAATGGGAAGGGGTGTGTTCCATTGGGATTGTGTACAATGGGAGTGAATGGGAAGGGGTCGGGTCCATTGGGATTGTGTACAATGGGAGTGAATGGGAAGGGGTGTGTTCCATTGGGATTGTGTACAGTGGGAGTGAATGGGAAGGGGTCGGGTCCATTGGGATTGTGTACAATGGGAGTGAATGGGAAGGGGTGTGTTCCATTGGGATTGTGTACAGTGGGAGTGAATGGGAAGGGGTTGGGTCCATTGGGATTGTGTACAGTGGGAGTGAATGGGAAGGGGTGTGTTCCATTGGGATTGTGTACAGTGGGAGTGAATGGGAAGGGGTTGGGTCACAGGAGCACAGGAGTGATGGCTGAACGGGACTTGGTGCGAGTTAGGGCACAGGCAGAAAAATTTTGGATGACCTCAAGTTAACGTAGGGTAGAATGTGGG
This sequence comes from Somniosus microcephalus, assembly GCF_052327205.1. NCBI lineage: Eukaryota > Metazoa > Chordata > Chondrichthyes > Squaliformes > Somniosidae > Somniosus > Somniosus microcephalus. The sequence goes on from NW_028225179.1 coordinate 47,129,871, forward strand.
AGGCCAGCCAGGAGTGCACTGGAATCGTCAAGTCATAGGCCTAGAAATTCGGTTGGTTGCGCCAGTGATTAGCGCCTAAAGAGCCCGAGATTTGGGGCATTACACAATTTTCGGACGTGCGCAGTGATCCTAGCGCATCCTGCCATATTAAGTAGCCTGTTAGCACCGGCGCTAAGTCTTTGCGCCCGCTCGCGGGCGCAGCCAGATAATGACGCCATTTCATTGTGCAACGCCTTTTGGCGCCCCGTACCGGAAATTCAGTGGCGCCCCCCTCCGTTCCGCCTGGCGCTATTAGTGACAGTTGGATGGAACGTTACCAGGTCCTTCTCGGGCTCGGGGGGCGCTCTTTAAAGGGGACAGCACTAGTAGAAAACCGGCAGCCATTTGGTCTGGCCATACTGCTCGCTGCTGGAGAGAGTTGCAGACCTCCAGTGACACAGACTTGTTCTTATTGAGCCAGAGGAGCCTTGGGACCTTCAGCCCTGTCCAGAACAGTTGCATCCAGAAAGCTGACTGCGTCTTACTCGTCGGCCAGAATAATGGGAGCTGCTTTGGAGGGGAACGTCATCCTGGCTGAACAACTGGCAAGGGCACAGAGATGGAGGGAGAGAGGGCCGGGATTGGCCAGAAGGAGGAGGGCCAATGGACATCAGCAAATCCGACCATACGCTGCCAGGGTTTTCAGGCAGCAGGTCTCCTACTTTACCATGTCGGAGGAGCAGTGTCTGCGAAGGCTCAGATTTGGTAAGGATGTTGTCACTGAGCTGTGCCACCTGCTTGCTGGGGATCTGCAGCCGCGGATACGGTGCAGGACCTCTCTGTCGGTGGCCGTGAAAGTCACTGTTGCGCTCAACTTTTACACCAGCGGATCGTTTCAGGCAGCAGCTGGGGACATATCTAATATCTCTCAATTTGCGGTGCATTGCTGCATCCGGCAAATGACAGCAGCCCTCTACAAAAGGAGGCGCGAATTCATCACCTTCCCTCTGACCCTGGAGAAGCAGGGGGAGCGTGCACAGGGCTTCGCGGCTATTGCGGACTTCCCCATGGTACAGGGGGCCATTGATTGCACACACGTGGCTTTGTGGGCGCCATTACAGAATCCGGAGGAGTTCCGTAACCGAAAGGGGTTCCACTCCCTTAATGTGCAGCTGGTCTGTGATCACCGGCAGATGATCATGGCGGTGAACGCACAATTCCCTGGCAGCAGCCATGATGCGTTCATCCTGCGGCAGACCTCAGTGGCTGACCTCTGAGGCCCCGGCTCACCCACGAGGCTGGCTTCTGGGTGACAAGGGCTATCCTCTCTGCCCATGGCTCATGACCCCGCTCCGTTTGCCCAGCACCCCAGCAGAAGAGCTTTACAAAAGCAGCCATCAGGCCACCAGGAACATTGTGGAGCACACAATTGGTGTGCTGAAGCAGCGTTTCCGTTGTCTAGACCATTCAGGGGGCGCCCTACAGTACTCGCTGGAGCATGTGGCGTGCATCGTTGTTGCCTGCTGCATGCTCCACAACCTGGCCATTCGACGCACCCAGCCAATGCCAGCCGACCCTCAAGGTCCAGCAGAGTAAGCGGATGAGGAGGAGGAGGAGGAACATGCGGGTGAGGAGGATCAAGAGGAGGAGGAGGAGGAGGAAGAGGAAGATGGGAGGACTCCAGAAACTGGAAGGGCCGTTCGTCAGAGGCTGATAAGGACTCGGTTCGAGGCCCCTCGGATGGAATGGTGGCTGTGATTCGAACAGCGCCCTCCGGTTCGCTGTAAGCCTATGAAGGCCTCGATGATTGTAAATAGTGTACAGCTCAATTGCAAATAAAAAGTTTTCTTTATTTTCAAACAAGTGCTTCCTTCCAGCATGACAACGTAATAGTAGCAGAAATCATAACTAACAAACTAACAGATAACTGTCTGGCAACCCAGCGAAACTAACCAAACCATAACAAACAAACACGGCAGGTGTGGACGGCCTTAAAACTGGAAAAAGAGACGTCTTAGCACCTCCCTCTACTGGTGACCCCTTGATGGAGACCGACTCCTCTTACGAGGTCGGCCCCTTCCCTCCCTGCAGCTCCTCCATAATTGGACCCCAGTGGCTGCGTCAAGGCTGGGGGACGCCTGCTGAGTGTCTGGAAGCACTGAAGCCCCTGAGGGACGGCCTGGACGACCTCTGGGCTTGGAGGTCCCGCAAGCAGGCTGCTCCAACTGGGCATGTCTGCTAGCAGTGTGCCGCGCAGGTGGTGGCAGCTGCTCTGCTGACGTGCCAGCGGTGGCATCAGGACTGGTCACATGCAGAGAGAGGACACCTGCACCGTGGTCGGCCGACACACTGGCACTCTGACGGTGCCGCACCGGATCATCCGCCGCTATCGACTGCTCCACAGATTCATGGCCTGCTGTGGTGCTGCAAGGGCCTGGGGTGATCCTGCCTGATGCAGCTAGGGTGGCAGCAGTGGGTGTTTGCGTGGCCTCAATCTGCGTGTGGACGAGGCCAGCAAGTGACTGCGTGGCAACAGTGAGGACCTGCGTGGCAGGTGCCAGTGCTTCGGAGAAGCCCTGGACAGTCCTTCCCACTGCTTCGGACAAGGCCGGAACAGTCCTTTCCACTGCCTTGGACAAGGTCGGAACAGTCCTTTCCACTGCTTCGGACAAGCACTGGACAGACCTTTCCATTGCTGCCCCGAAGCCCTGGACAGACCTTTCCATTGCTGCCCCAAAGTCCAGCACACTCTTTGCCAATGTGTCGATTGACTCAGGCATCCTCCCCACTGCAGCCATAAGCTCAGTGTGCCTGAGCCGGGCCTGGGCGCTCATTTCGGCAAGGCAACGCACCTCCTCTGCACTCTGTGCAGCAGTCATGGTGGCCTGCCTCGCCCTCCGGGGAGACGGCCCCCGAGCGTCCCTACCCCCCGCGCGTTGCTGCAGGCCACTGGTTCCTGCAACTGGCTCCTCATCAGAGCCCCTCCCCTTCCCCTCAAGGGAACTACTATCCCCAGTCTCCACATGCGGTGGCTCCCCTGAGGCTGGCACGGATGGTCCGGCTTCCTCCTGGTCGTCGCCTCCGGAGGCACTTGCACTGGCAGCTTGAGGGGCCGGCTCCCGAGCTGGTGATGCAGCATCTGAAAGCAGGGAGGTTGAAGAGTGGCTTTAGCAAAAGGACAGTTTGGCAGCAAGGGATGCCACAATGCGGCAATGCTATGACATGGGTCCACATTGAGAAAGCATGCTGGCGGGGGATACAACTGGAAGGTGACAGCTGTAATAGTTGAGAACCTTACCATCGCTGTGGACAATGGGGTCGGCAGCTGCAGTGGTGACAGGACCACTCAGACGTCCTCCCACAATCTGGTGGACTCTCTCCTCGAGATCCGTCAGAGGCTCCAGTTGAGGACAGCCTCCTCCGGTGCGAAGCTGCCCCTTTCGGTTTCTCGCCAGCTTGGCCTGCAGGGCAAAGGACGGGAAGTGATGTTACATGATGCCCTGAGTGATGATCTCATGCCCCCCCATGGTGGAACAGCCCTTACATGATGCCCTGAGTTATCATCTCATGCCCCCCATGGTGGAACAGCCCTTACATGGTGCCCTGAGTCAAATGTGGATGTGTGTGACCAGAAAGGGGCATGGGTGCTTGCTGACAGATGGCCATTGGGGCATAGCGCACCCTGTAGCCATAAAGTCAGGTGCTAATGGAGGGATGCACAAGTTTACATTTAGTCCACTCACCCTCACGACCCGAGTGAGGTCGTTGAATTTCTTCCTGCACTGCACAGGGCTCCTGGTCGCCATGCTGCTGGAGTTGACCCTCTGAGAAACATCCCTCCAAGCTCGTTGGTAGTCCTTATGATTAGGCCTCCTGCCATTGTCTGGGTATAGGACATCTCGCCGGCGCTCCACTGCGGATACCAATTCCTCCAGAGGCTCAGTGGTGAAGTGCTCTGCTCTCTGCATCACCCTCTCCATATGCTCCAAGTTTTTTGCGCCAGAGAAGGGCCTGCGCCGATTTGCAGGCCTACAAGGCGCAGAGTGTGGATGCTGGAGCTGCCTGACCCACCCCTTTAAGAGCTGGCCGGCGCCTGGAAGTCTCGTGGTCATCGGTAATTGAGAGCACCTGCGCTGCGGCTGGACGCCCCGATATTGGGTTGCGCCGGCCTTAGGTGCCCCGTGTAACGCCTGAACTCGCGCCTCAAACACCTTTGGGGCGCTGCAACCCAATATCGCACGAGGTGTCGATAAGTTGCGTCTGGCTATAAAATTTGCGCTCCGCCAATTCTAACGCCCCAAGCGGGGCTGTACCCAATTTCTAGGCCATAGAGTCAATGGCCTAGAAATTCAGTTGCGTGCGCCAGCCGTTAGCGCCTTAGGAGGAGTAGATCTCGAGCGCTAGGCACTTAGCGGCCGGGCGCAGCGCGATCTGCGCCTACGCCCAACTTCAGTAGACATTTAGCGCCGGCGCAAAGTGTTTGCGCGCACTCAGCTGCGCGCGCAGATTATGACGTCATTTCCTCGTGCAACGCCCTTTGTGCGCCCCAATCCGGAACTTCAGTCGCGCCCGCCCAATGTGGGCGTGGCGGTCCTAAGAACTGTGAACTGGAACGCAGCAGAGGCCATGCGGGCCGCGGGGAGCGCAAATTAAAGGGCACTTACCCTGAACTATAAAGGCCAGCCATTTTGCAGCAATCACTCTTGTGCAACGGATTTATGGACAGAGACCAAGGAAGAGAGCTTACTGCTTTGGCCCAACATAGGAGGTATTTTTGGCTTCAGGCCAGAACTTGGCAATTCGCCTTCATTGTGAGGTCATTGTTTGCCAGTATATTATGGGGCCTGCATGGGGTGCCAACCCTCAGTTTCAGCATTATGTGCGAAGGGCTCGCAGACGCTGTGTGAGAGGGGCAGCCCTGGCTAGACGCAGAGGGGGCAACAGGCGTAGGCAACCTAGGCCTTACCCACTCAGGAAATACCGCCAGCAGGTCTCGTATCTCAACATGACTGCCGCGCAGTGTGTTAGGAGGCTGCGCTTCAGAAGGGAGGTGGTTGCAGAGATCTGCCAGCTGCTTCACAGAGATCTGTGTCCACAGCTGAGGTGCAGGACGTCTCTGTCGGTGGAAGTGAAGGTCACGGTGGCTCTGAACTTCTATGCAAGCGGCTCCTTCCAAGCCGCTGCTAGGGACATTGCTAACATATCCCAGTTCGCCGTGCATTGCTGCATTCGCCAGGTGACCAATGCCCTTTTCAGAAGGAGACACGAATTCATCTCCTTCCCCATGACCCTGGACAAGCAGCAGCAGCGTGCAGTGGGATTTGCAAGAATAGCGGGCTTCCCCATGGTGCAGGGCGCCATTGACTGCACGCATGTGGCTTTGCGGGCACCTATCGACAATGCCGAGGATTACCGCAACCGGAAGGGCTACCATTCCCTCGATGTACAGCTGGTGTGTGACCACAGGCAGCGCACCCTAGCTGTCAATGCCCGCTTTCCAGGCAGCAGCCACGATGCATTTATCCTGCGACAGACTACTGTGGCTGACATGTTCCAGGCACAGCCTCCCCCAAGAGGATGGCTTATCGGAGACAAAGGCTATCCTTTGTGTACCTGGCTCATGACCCCGCTCCGCGCGCCCAGGACCCCTGCTGAGGAGGCATACAACGAAAGCCATCAAGCCACTAGGAACATCATAGAACAAACGATTGGCGTCCTCAAGCAACGGTTCCGCTGCCTGGATCGTTCCGGAGGATCTCTGCAGTATTCGCCAGAGAGAGTCTCCCAGGTCGTGGTCGTTTGCTGCATGCTGCACAACCTGGCTATCCGCAGGACTCAGGCACTGCCACCTCACGCTGGAGCACCACCTCAGGAGGAGGAGCATGAGGAGGAGGAGGAGGAGGAGGAGGAGTACCAGGCCAGGAGGGAGGCACAAGGTCCAAGGGCCGCCCGTCGGCGGCTTATTGAACGTCACTTCTAGGCCCCCTGTCAGGGAATGGCTTGTGGCAATGAAGGGGCCTGAATGCAGCCGCTCCGCAAGCCCTCAGCCGGTTAAGGCAACAACCACTTCAAACATCAAACATGGACAAGCTGAATAAATAAAATGCTTTATTGAACAAACTCAGGGCCCTTCCCACATGAAACCCAAAAACAGACAACACCCCCCAAAAAACAGTCACACACATGACTCACTCCCACAACCTGGGGAGGAATAACAAAACATTTCCACAAAAATGGCCTTCATCCTCGGCCTTACAAAAACAACCATCCCCATAAACAAAACAACCATCGCCATATAAAAACAACCATCCCCATATAAAAACAACCATCCCCATATAAAAACACATTTGCCCACACCCTCTACTTTGTGGCCCGCGAGGGCGATTCCTTGACCAGCCTTTTGCGGCCCCTGGCCGCCCTGCTGCTCCTCCTCAAAGTGTGCCCAGTGGCTGCTGCAAGGCTGGGGGAAGGCTCCTGAGGGGCACATGGCGTGACGGCAGATGCCCTTGGGGGTCGGCCTAGACGAGCTCTGGCCCTCGAGGGGCCGGCTGGTGACTGCTGCAGCTGTGGCTGGGCAGCAGCAGTCTCTCCAGCAGCTCGTCGCAGCTCCACTGGGGGAGTGGCAGTGGCGGCTGCAGGAATGGGGGCAAGCTGGCTGATGGCAGGCGCTCGCTGCTCGCCTGAGACACTGGCACTCGGCCGGGCTGGCACTGCAGCATGCGCAGCAATCTGCTGAAGGACAGACCGCTGTGCTGCTGCAGCGCGGCGGGTGCCCTGGCGATGCCTGGCTGACACAGCGAGTGTGGCAGCAGTGAGTGCCCGTACTGCCCTGGTCTGTGCCCGCATCAGACCAGCCAGTGACTGCACGGCACCACTGATCACCTGGCGACTCGCGGACTGTTCTGCCCCGAATTCGGCCCGACTCGCGGACTGTTCTGCCCCGAATTCGGCCCGACTCGCGGCCTGTGCTGCCCCGAATTTGGCCCGACTCGCGGCCTGTGCTGCCCCGAATTCGGCCCGACTCACGGCCTGTGCTGCTTCGAATTGCTCGAAACTCCTGGCCTGTGAGGCGCCGAAATCGGCCACACTATGAGCCAGGGACTCGATGGCCTCAGGCAACCGTGCCACAACCCCCATGAACTCGGTGTGCCGGCGATCCGAATCCACGGACATTTGATCGAGGAGGCGCACCTCCTTGGTGAGGACCGTCTCCGGACTGGAGGCCGGACTCTCCCTCTGGGGAGAAGGCTGCCGAGCTGGCCGACCCTTCCCGCGTTGCTGGATGCCACTGGGCCCAGCAACTACACTCCCCTGCGACCCTTCCCCCCTCTGGGAAGAAGGCCGCCGAGCTGCCCGACCCTTCCCGCGTTGCTGCACGCCACTGGGCACAGGAGCTACACTCCCCTGCGACACTTCCCCCGGCTCTCCTCCAGGGAAGACGTGTCCCCTCCATTGGCATCCCCTGGCGCGGCTGAGGGTTCCCCTGATGGGCTGCCTTCCTCTTCCTCCTCCTCCTCTTCCGAGGGGCTGTCACTGGCAGCTTCAGGGACCTCCTCCTCACCATCTGAAAGCAGGAAGGCACAAGAGTAGCTTTAGAGTGAGGAGAGGGCGTCAGCGAGGGAGGCATGAGTGGTGGCATTCAGCGCATTGGTCGGACAGTGGCAAAGGATGTAGATTTGAAGCGCAAGTGGGATGAGAGAGGTCCAAAAGGTGATGTCCTTACCATTGGTGCCCAGAACAGGGTCGGCATCTCCAGATGCAACGGGGCCAATCACCCGGGCACCCATGAGGCTACCCACGCGCTCTTCAAGGTCACTGAGCTGCTGGATCTGGGGACGGCCTCCCCCGGTCACAGTCCGGCTCTTCTGATTGTGTGCCAGCTTGGCCTGCAAGAGAAAGGACGGCCTCTAAGTACAGTGTGGTGCCCTGATCTTGTGTGCACTGCCTCCCATGGTCGAATAGCTTGGCCAGTGTGGTGCCCAGATCTTGTGTGCACTGCCTCCCATGGTCGAATAGCTTGGCCAGTGCGTAAAGTGCAGAATGTGCAATTGATGTTCATGCCAGTCCCATAGCTGCTGGAGGAGGGCTGGCCATTAGGGCTTTCAGGTCCCTTTGCCCATAATGTGAGGTGCACATGCAAGGATGAGGAGGACACTGGAAAGGGGACTCACCCTGACAATCCTTGGGAGGTCATTGAACTTTTTCCGGCATTGGACACCAGTCCTGGGGACCTCGCTGTTGGATGTGACCCTGTGGGCGACCTCCCTCCAGGCTTTCCTGTAGACGCTGGTCGCAGGCTTCTTCCCACTGTCCGGGAACAGGTGTTTGCGTCTCCTCTCCAAAGCCCTAACCAGCACCCTCAAATCATGGCCAGTGAAGCGCTGCGCTCGTTCACGGGCCTTCTGCATCTTTCCCGGCGCTATTTCTGTTCAGCAGCAGTGTTTAGGCCTAGCTGGAGGGCTGCAGTGTCCAGGGCGTGGCAGCAGATGAACTCGACCCTTCCCCCTTTAAGAGCTGGCCGGCGCCAGGGTGTCTGCTGTCAATCAAGAAATGACCGCACCTGCGCTGCGCCCGGCCTCGGCGGTTTAGCTCAGCAACACCGGCTTTGCGCCTAAAGATAGTTGTGGAACGCCAGTTTTAGCGCTCGAGCAAACTCTTAGGGCGAAGCTACTGAATATCGGCGAAGTGGCCTCGACTTTGCGCCGGGCGCAAACTTTACCGGCCGCCCGACTTTTCCGCCCCAAAAGTGGCTATACTGAATTTCTAGGCCATTGAGTTATACAGCACAGAAAGAGACCTTTCGGCCCATCATGTCTGCGCCAGCCATCAACCCCTGTCTATTTTAATCCCATTTTCCAGTACTTGGTCCATAGCCTTGTATGCTATGGCGTTTCAAGTGCTCATCTAAATGCTTCTTGAATGTTGTGAGGGTTCCTGCCTCTACCACCCTTTCAGGCAGTGAGTTCCAGATTCCAACCACCCTCTGGGTGAAAAAGTTTTTCCTCAAATCCCCTCTAAACCTCCTGCCCCTTACCTTGAAACTATGCCCCTTGGTTATTGACCCCTCTACTAAGGGGAAAAGTTCCTTTCTATCTACCCTATCTATGCCCCTCATAATTTTGTACACCTCAATCAGGTCCCCCCGCCGCCTTCTCTGCTCCAAGGAAAACAACCCCAGCCTGTCCAGTCTCTCTTCATAGCTGAAGCGCTCCAGCCCAGGTAACATCCTGGTAAATCTCCTCTGCACCCTCTCCAAAGCAATCACATCCTTCCTATAGTGTGGTGACCAGAACTGCACACAGTATTCCAGCTATGGCCTAACTAGCGTTTTGTACAGCTCCATCATAACCTCCCCACTCTTATATTCTATGCCTCGGCTAATGAAGGCAAGTATCCCATATGCCTTTTTAACCACCTTATCTACCTGTCCTGCTGCCTTCAGGGATCTATGTACATGCACACCAAGATCCCTCTGATCCTCTGTCCTTCCTAGGGTCCGACCATTCATTGTGTATTCCCTTGCCTTGTTAGTCCTCACAAAATGCATCACCTCACACTTTTCAGGGTCTGGAGGTAACAAAGGCACGGATGAGGGTTTCAGCAGCAGATGAGCTGAGACAGGGGCGGAGACGGGCAGTGTTATGGAGGAGGAAATACCCTTTCTAAAACCTTAACATCTTTCCTGAAGTGTGGTGCCCAAGGACTGGTTGAGACGAATAGCATATATGCATTAAAGGGGAAGCTCGATAAAGACATCAGGGAGAAAGGAACAGCAGGATGTGGTGATAGGGTGAGACTTGTTTTTTAATGGGATGTGGGCACCGCTGGCAAAGCCAGCATTTATTGCCCATCCCTAATTGTCCTTGAGAAGGTGGCGGTGAGCCGCCTTCTTGAACCGCTGCAGTCCGTGTGGTGAAGGTGCTCCCACAGTGCTTAGGGATGGATTTCCAGGATTTTGACCCAGCGACAATGAGGGATCGGTGATATACTTCCAAGTCAGGATGGTGTGTGACTCGGAGGGGAACTTGGAGGTGGTGGTGTTCCCATGCGCCTGCTGCCCTTGTCCTTCTAGGTGGAAGAGGTCGCGGGTTTGGGAGGTGCTGCCGAAGAAGCCTTGGCGAGTTGCTGCAGTGCATCTTGTAGATGGTACACACTGCAGCCACGGTGCACCGGTGGTGGAGGGAGTGAATGTTTAAGGTGGTGGATGGGGTGCCAATCAAATGGGCTGCTTTGTCCTGGGAGATGCCGAGCTTCTTGGGTATTGCTGGAAATGCTCTCATCCAGTCAAGTGGAGAGTATTCCATTGCACTCCTTACTTGTGCCTTGTAGATGGTAGAAAGACTTTGGGGAGTCAGGAGGTGAGACATGTGCCGCAGAATACCCAGCCTCTGACCTGCTCATGTTGCCACAGTATTTATGTGGCTGGTCCAGTTAAGTTTCAGGTCAATGGTAACCCCCAGGATGTTAATGGTGGGGGATTCAGTTATGGTAATGCCATTGAATGTCAAGGGGCGGTGTTTAGACTCTCGCTTGTTGGAGATAGTCACTGCCTGTCACTTGTGTGGCGCAAATGTTACCTGCCACTTATCAGCCCAAGCCTGAACGTCGTCCAGGTCTTGTTGCATGTGAGCACAGACTGCTTCATTACCTGAGGAGTTGTGAATGGCACTGAACACTGTGCAGTCATCAGCGAACATCCCCATTTCTGACCTAATGTTGGAGGGAAGGTCATTGATGAAGCAGCTGAAGATGGTTGGGCCTAGGACACTGCCCTGAGGAACTCCTGCAGCGATGTCCTGGGGCTGTGATGATTGACCTTCAACCACCACAACCATCTTCCTTTGTGCTAGGTATGACTCCAGCCAGTGCAGCGTTTTCCCCCCCGATTCCCATTGACTTCAGTTTTACTAGGGCTCCTTGATGCCACACTCGGTCAAATGCTGCCTTGATGTCAAGGGCAGTCACTCTCACCTCACCTCTGGAATTCAGCTCCTTTGTCCATGTTTGGACCAAGTCTGTAATGAAGTCGAGAGCTGAGTGGTCTTGGCGGAACCCAAACTGAGCATCAGTGAGCAGGTTATTGGTGAGTAAGTGCCGCTTGATAGTACTGTCGATGACACCTTCCATCACTTTGCTGATGATTGAGAATAGACTGATGGGGCGGTAATTGGCCGGGTTGGATTTGTCCTGCTTTTTGTGGACAGGACACATCTGGGCAGTTTTCCACATTTGTCGGATAGATGCCAGTGTTGTAGCTGTACTGGAACAGCTTGGCTAGAGGCGCGGCTAGTTCTGGAGCACAAGTCTTCAGCATGATAGCCGGGATGTTGTCGGGGTCCATAGCCTTTGCTGTATCCAGTGCGCTCAGCCGTTTCTTGATATCACGTGGCGTGAATCGAATTGGCCGAAGACTGGCTTCTGTGATGGTGGGGACCGCAGGAGGAGGCCGATATGGATCATCCACTCGGCGCTTCTGGCTGAAGATGGTTGCAAACGCTTCGGCCTTGTCTTTTGCACTCATGTGCTGGGCTCCACCATCATTGAGGATGGGGATATTCTTGGAGCCTCCTCCTCCCATTAGTTGTTTAATGGTCCACCACCATTCACCACTGGATGTGGCAGGACTGCAGAGCTTTGATCTGATCCGTTGTAGGGGGTGGTGTGTGCAGTCAGCTTTGCCCCTGTCTCTGAGCGGTTCGAATCGCTCCCACACCCCTGGGTTCTAGACACCGGACTTAGGCACGGGCGGCGATACAGAATTGGAGTAGACAACTGGTTTGGTGCCAGAAAACTGTATTTTATTTAGACACACTTAAAATTACACACTTAAATTACTGGAGTGATTACAGGCATACAAAAGTACACTTAATTAAGAATGGGGAACACATGGCACAACGAGGGAAAATCCCCCTACCCTTGTCCCACCCCCAATACCTAACTAAATTGCACTACAAGAGCCAGGAATTATGCTCACCAATAGGGGTTTCTTGACAGTTCGAATCCTGTCAATTAAGCCAGTTGCGTTTTGGGGTTCGCTCTTTGTGTCCTTTGGGGCTTGCCATCGCCACGTGGTCCCAGTCTTAGAATCTGCAAAGGTTCTTCAGTTGGGTGGAGTCTGCAGATGCAGTAAGGGTGCGGTTGTGGATTTGTCTGGGTGAGTACCTTCTTTTCTCTGTTAGAGATAGGGAGTAAAGTCTTTGTTGGGTACTTTATCTTATAGAGTGGAAAACTTCGGATTTCATTCTTCTGGTGGTGGTCTGGTCATCGAGTTTTTGTTGCGGTTGGAGTTCGGCTGGCGGTCTTCGGTGTCGGCTGGGTCGCGGTGGCCTAGATCATCACCTGTGTAGTGGTAATGATCTGAAGGTATGGTTTACCCGGCCCTTTGTTACCACGGTGCTCGTGGTCGGTCTTCGTGTAAGGCTGCGGTTGCGGCCTAGTCGTCTCTGGTCGAGCCTGCCCCACCGTGCCTCCTCGCCGTGATGTTCCGTCTGCTTGAGTTTCGAGTAACCCTGCACCCGAGCGTGTGCCTGCTTTTCCCCAATGCTACACAATGCCTCTTGGTTACCGATGGGCCTGCAATTATACTCTTTTTGAGTTTGTTATCTGCGCGCCAAATCAGGGTTATTTCTTTGTCTAATTTTGGCGGGCTCGTTTAATGTGATTATAGTTGTTCACCTTAATTGATTTTTGGGTGGTTGTCCCGTTGCTAAATGGTCTTTAATGTCTCGGTGTTTGTTATGCATAATGTAAATCGGTATCTTCCTGGCTTGGTAGCCAGTTTAAACTGTAAGCGATTATATATGCATAGTCTTGATGGCTTTAAGTTTGTAAAAGATTAAGTCGTTTCCTGGGTTGATTTGTTTTAAAGGGAAGAATGCATGTTCTGTCTCCTTTAGCTGTCTGGTTTGAAATCACAAATCAAGCTGTCTCCCACAGGCCCGGGCATGTCAAGTTTTGAGCTTTGAACTTGACATGCTGTTTGCAGGGTCCTGCCTTTAACCTTGCAGGTTTTGCCATAAAGTCCAAAAGCCATTTCCTTTTAGGGTACCCTTGTTAATAACTTGTCCTTCAGGGTCCCTTATTAATAACTTGGGAGATGTGGGAATTTTGTGAATCCTACACCGTTGATTGTGGGATCGCTTAGCCCTGTCTATAGCATGCTGCTTCCACTTTTTAGCATGCATGTAGTTGTGTGTTGCAGCTTTCCCAGGTTGGCGCCTCATTTTTAGGTACGCCTGGTGCTGCTCCTGGCATGCTCTTCTATACTCCTTATTGAACCAGGGTTGGTCCCCTGACTTGGTGGTAATGGTAGAGTGAGAGATATGCCGGGCCATGAGGTTACAGATTGTGGTGGAATACAACTCTGGTGCTACTAATGGCCCACAGCGCCTCATGGATGCCCAGTTTTGAGCTGCTAGATCTGTTCTGAATCTATCCCTTTTAGCACGGTGGTAGTGCCACACAACACGATGGAGGGTGTCCTCAGTGTGAAGATGGAACTTCGTCTCCACAATGACTGTGCGGTGGTCACTGTTACCAATACTGTCATGGACAGATGCATCTGCGACAGTTGATTGGTGAGGATGAGGTCAAGTAGGTTTTTCCCTCGTGTTGGTTCTCTCGCCACCTGTCGCAGGCCCAGACTGGCAGTTATGTCCTTCAGGACTCGGCCAGCCTGGACAGTAGTGGTGCTACCGAGCCACTCTTGGTGATGGACATTGAAGTCCCCCACCCAGAGTACATTCTGCGCCCTTGCTACTCTCAGTGCTTCTTCCAAGTGGTGTTCAACATGGAGGAGTACGGATTCATCAGCTGAGGGAGGGCGGTAGGTGGTAATCAGCAGGAGGTTTCCTTACCCATGCTTGACCTGAAGCCATGAGACTTCATGGAGTCCGGAGTCAATGTTGAGAACTCCCAGGGCCACTCCCCTTCCCAACTGTATACCACTGTGCTGCTACCCCTGGTTGGTCTGTCCTGCCCGTGGGACAGGACATACCCAGGGATGGTGATGGAGGAGTTTGGGACATTGGCTGAAAGGTATGATTCTGTGAGTTTGACGATGTCAGGCTGTTGCTTGACTAGTCTGTGGGACAGCTCTCCCAATTTTGGCACAAGTCCCCAGATGTTGGTGAGGAGGACTTTGTAGGGTTGACTGGGCTGGGTGTGCCGTTGCCGTGTCCATAGCCGGTGCCGAGTGGTCCCTCCGGTTTCATTTTTATTATTTTGTTTCGCAGCGGTTTGTTACAACTGAGTGGCTTGCTAGGCCATTTCAGAGGGCAATTAAGAGTCAACCACATTGCTGTGGGTCTGGTGTCACATCTAGGCCAGACCAGGTGAAGTAGGGTGGGAGGAGGCTCATGTGGAACATAAACACCGGCAAACAAAGGAAAAAAAGAACATCGGAACAGGAGGAGGCCATTCAGCCCCTCAAGCCTATTCCGCCATTCATTGAGATCATGGCTGATCTGTGAGCTAACTCTGTATACTCGCCTTTGCACCATATCCCTTAATACCTTTGGTTAACAAAAATCTATCAGTCTCAGATATAAAATTAACAATTGCCATTTGAGGAAGAGAGATCCAAACTTCTACCACCCTTTGTGTGTAGAAGTGTTTCCTAACTTCAGTCCTGAAAGGCATGGATCTAAGCTAGATAAGCACGAGGGAGAAAGGGATAGAAGGATATCTCGATGGAGTGAGATGAGGAAGGGTGTGGGAGGCTAGTTTGGAGCATGAACACCAGCGTGGACCTGATTGGCCGAATGGCCTCTCCTGTGCTGTACATTCTCCACAAGTCATTCCATTCTTTCATCAACACTCGCATCTTACCAGGAAGATGCGTAAAGTCTCGTTAAGCCACTGAAAGAGAGGGGGAGGGTGGGCGAGGACCGTGGGGGAAGAGTCGAGAAGCTCGGTGGTTGACAGCTCATTTCAGCAGATCACACCAGGCTCTTGCACTCGAGAGCTGAGCAAGAAGTGTGCCTCAGATTCAGACCTCACTCACCAAAGCATGTCGCGGTTTCATGTGCATATATGACAATTCACCATGTGTCCACCACCTCACTCTCGTCATCAGCTCAGCCCTGTTATAGAGACCACCGCAGAACCGATGGCGAGATGCTCTTTTTAAAAGGGGTCCCTGATGGTGAGAAAGGGGTCCCTGATGGTAAGACGCTCTCTTTAAAAGAGGTCCCTGATGGTGAGACTCTCTCTTTAAAAGGGGTCCCTGATGGAGAGAATCTCTCTGTAAAAGGGGTCCCTGATGGTGAGACTCTCTCTTTAAAAGGGGTCCCTGATGGTGAGACACTCTCTGTAAAAGGGGTCCCTGATGGAGAGAATCTCTCTGTAAAAGGGGTCCCTGATGGTGAGACTCTCTCTTTAAAAGGGGTCCCTGATGGTGAGACACTCTCTGTAAAAGGGGTCCCTGATGGTGAGACTCTCTCTGTAAAAGGGGTCCCTGATGGTGAGACTGTCTCTTTAAAAGGGGTCCCTGATGGAGAGACTCTCTCTTTAAAAGGAGTCCCTGATGGTGAGACTCTCTCTTTAAAAGGGGTCCCTGATGGTGAGACTGTCTCTTTAAAAGAGGTCCCTGATGGAGAGACTCTCTCTGTAAAAGGGGTCCCTGATGGTGAGACTCTCTCTTTAAAAGGGGTCCCTGATGGAGAGACTCTCTCTTTAAAAGGGGTCCCTGATGGTGAGACTCTCTCTTTAAAAGGGGTCCCTGATGGTGAGACTCTCTCTTTAAAAGGGGTCCCTGATGGAGAGACTCTCTCTTTAAAAGGGGTCCCTGATGGTGAGACTCTCTCTTTAAAAGGAGTCCCTGATGGTGAGACTCTCTCTTTAAAAGGGGTCCCTGATGGAGAGACTCTCTCTTTAAAAGGGGTCCCTGATGGTGAGACTCTCTCTTTAAAAGGAGTCCCTGATGGTGAGACACTCTCTTTAAAAGGGGTCCCTGATGGAGAGACTCTCTCTTTAAAAGGAGTCCCTGATGGTGAGACTCTCTCTTTAAAAGGGGTCCCTGATGGAGAGTCTCTCTCTTTAAAAGGAGTCCCTGATGGTGAGACTCTCTCTGTAAAAAGGGTCCCTGATGGTGAGACTCTCTCTTTAAAAGGGGTCCCTGATGGTGAGATTCTCTCTGTAAAAGGGGTCCCTGATGGTGAGTCCCACTGTTCAAAAGGATGTGACTGGCGGTATCCCCCAGGGATCTGTACTGGAGTCTCAGCCTTTCACTGCATTTATAAAAGTCTTCAATGACGGAATACTGAGCTGTGTATCCGAGTTTGCAGACAACACTAATTTAGGTGGCACATTATATGTCACATGGGCAGGGGCAGCAAGCTGCAAAGGGACATCGATAGATTGAGCGAGTGGGCCAAACTCTGGCAGATTGAGTTCAATGTGGGCACGTGTGAGGTCATCCACTTCAGACCCGAGAGAGATGGAGTATTCTATAAATGGTGAGGAGCTGGGAACTGTACTGGAGCAGAGAGAGTTCGGGGTCCAGGTACATAGATCATTAAAATGTCATGAACAGGTACAGAAAATTACACAATGCTACAGTTCAGAGGGTCCTTGTGCATGAAACACAAAAAGTTAGCATGTAGATACAGCAAGTAATCAAAAAGGCAAATGGAATGTTGGCCTTTATTTCAAGGGGGTTGGAGTATAAAAGTAGGGAAGTCCTGCTACAACTGTACAGGGTGTTGGTGAGACCACACCTGGAGTACTGCGTACAGTTTTGGTCTCCTTATTTAAGGAGGGATATACTTGCACTGGAGGCAGTTCAGAGACGATTCACTAGGTTAATTCCAGAGATGAAGGGGTTGACTTACGAAGAAAGGTTGAGCAGGTTGGGCCTATACTCATTGGAGTTTAGAAGATCTTATTGAAACATAGAAGATACTGAGGGGACTCGACAAGGTAGATGCAGAGAGGATGTTTCCCCGCGTGGGGGAATCTAGAACTCAGGGCATAGTTTCAGAATAAAGGGTCGCCCTTTTAGAACTGAGATGAGGAGGAATTTCTTCTCTCAGAGGGTCGTAAATCTGTGGAATTCTCTGCCCCAGAGAGCCGTGGAGGCTGGGTCATTAAATACATTTAAAGTGGAGATACAGATTTTTTGCAAGATAAGGGAGTGAAGGGTTATGGGGAGCGGGCGGGGAAGTGGATTTGAGCCCAAGATCAGCCATGATCTTATTGAATGGCGGAGCAGGCTCGAGGGGCCGAGTGGCCTATTCCTGCTCCTATTTCTTATGTTCTTATTGTAGGTATTCGTGGTCACCGATGTAGGTATTGGACGAATTCCTACTTAATAATCGAGTTCGACTCCAGGAGAATAATCAAAAAGGTTTTTAATGCAGGAACAGAGGAATTCTAACAGGTTGCAGAGCTAGGTACAGGAGAGCCATAAAATAGGTCTTCACCAGACGGAGACGCCACGAGGACTGAGTAGGCAGTCCCGTGGGTTGCGTGATGACGTCATCTCGTTCTACCCTCGCTTGGGTAGTCATGTGACTTGCGTGATGACATCGCGTTTGCCCGCGCTTGGGACAGTCACGTGACTTGCGACGTGACGTCATCGCGTTTACCCGGCACCCGACACTGCAGCTGGCCGTTGCGGCCGGAGTCGCAGGAGCGGGAGGCCGAGCTGGGCCGGCGGCCGTCGCGGGAGCGGGAGGCCGAGCCGGGCCGGCGATGGGAGCGGGAAGCCGAGCTGGGCCGGCTCGCGTTTACCCGCGTCATCGCGTTCGGTCGCGTTCTTAAAGGGGCAACGGCCCGAACATGCAAACTCTATACAAACGTAGTTAAAGGGAATTATGTAGGTAAGTAAGGGACACTCGGTGGTACCGCTACATGCGCCCCCCCAGAATTCGCTTTAACGGTCGGCGTCAAACGATGAGATGGTCTGGCGAGCCTGTCTGAACGACTCCTGTAGTCTCGAGATGGAGACTGCTGGGTGGCTGACGGTCTGGCGGGCGGTCGTACTTGGGTTGGCGTAACGATGATGGGTGGTCAGTGGTCTCGGCGGCCATGCTGTCTCGACTTGGCGGGCGAGGTCCAAATATGTGCTGGTCGTGAGCGGATCCTTGCGTGCGGTGGGGCAGATAAAACGTATCCAGCCTTGCGAAGGACCGTGGCGTCATGGCGAATAAAAACGTATTCAGCCATGCAAAGGACCGTGGAAGTGTGTGACCTCTGTAGCCCGTGGTTCGAAGCGGGCGCCGGGGCAAAACAGCTGGCCGCGTCATAGTGACTGGCAGGTTGGGCAGACGCGGACCATGGCGCTGTCATTGTTGGGGGAAAAGGTCCCCAGTCTGACGAAATCTGCAGGAACGCCGAACGGGTGATCCAGGAGGAAAAAAACGTGGGTCTGGGCAGGTTGGTGAACTCGCCGATAGGCGAGCGAACTCTCCGGCAGTCGGGAACGCACGGAACGGTGCATGCCATAGTGCTACTATGGTAACACAGAAGAGAGTGAACCGTTGCTGCGTTGATCAGTGATGACAGCAATTTTCGCGTGGCCGATCGCAGCTGCGGGATGCCCGTTGGACCCGTCCTCGATGGTCGCAGCGTCAGTGGATGTTTGCTTTTGTTGAGGGGAAAACTGTAGAGAGGGCGGCAACGCTTCTAGTTGTTGTTGATTGCGGTAGGGGGGAAAACTGCCGGGAGGGCGGCAACGCTTCTAGCTGTTGTTGATTTTGGTAGGGGGAAAAATTGCCAGGAGGGTGGCAACGCTTCGCCGTCACGCCGAAAAGCGTGGTAGAAAAGACAGACCAGCAGGCTGACGGGCTGGTGCGGCGTCGGCGGGGGATGGGTCCTCGTGGGTTGCGAGGGGTGGTTTGCGAGGGCTGAGTCCTCGTGGCCTCTCCGCCGGGGCGCGCTCCGATCCTGTGAGCCCGTAAACGTGCTGTACCCGCGCTGAGAGGGTGTTATACTTGCTGAGACTGACGCTCGAAAGTCGGTAGAGCTATCGAAAACGGAGGCCGGATCGATGTTGCACAAGGCGAACGGGGCTTCCACCAGGATAAAGCACGAGGGCGGTTGTTGCACCCAGTGTTGCGGTAGCTGAGCGAAACGGCTGCAGCTTCCAGGCGTGCTTCTTTCGTGAAAGACGTTCACGAAAAATCGGGGTCCGGCTGCGCTGCTTTCGTGAAAAAACGTTCACGAAAAACGAGGTCACCAATGTAGGTATTGATGAGCTCCCGTCCTCATGTCGTTGGTCACCAATTGTAAGAATTGGTGTTCGTCGGTTGTTGTTCGTCGTGCCGTTCTTCTGTGAAAACGTTCACAGAGACAGGGTTCAGGCTGTGCGCTTCCTCCGTGAAAAACGTTCACGGAGACGGGGTCACCAATTGTAGGTATTCGTGGTCACCGATGTAGGTAATGGACGAATTCCGACTTAATAATCGAGTTCGACTCCAGGAGAACAATCAAAAAGGTTTTAATGCAGGAACAGAGGAATTCAAACAGGTTGCAGAGCTAGGTACAGGAGAGCCATAAAATAGGTCTTCACCAGACGGAGACGCCACGAGGACCGAGTAGGCAGTCCCGTGGATTGCGTGATGACGTCATCGCATTCTTCCCGCGCTTGGGTAGTCACGTGACTTGTGTGATGACATCATCGCGTTTGCCCGCGCTTGGGATGGTCACGTGACTTGCGGCGTGACGTCATCGCGTTTACCCGGCACCTGGCACTGCAGCTGGCTGTTGCGGCCGAAGTCACGGGAGGCCGAGCTGGGCCGGTGGCCATGCCGGGCCGGCGATTGTCGCGGGAGCGGGAGGCCGACTCGCGTTTACCCGCGTCATCGCGTTAGGTCGCGTTCTTAAAGGGGCAACGGCCCGAACATGCAAACTCTATACAAACGTAGTTAAAGGGAATTATGTAGGTAAGTAAGGGACACTCGGTGGTACCGCTACATTATGTCCTTAAAACAATCAGAAAGGCTAATGGAATATTAGCCTTTATTTCAAAAGGAGTCCAGAATACAAAGGGGAGGCAGTTATGAGACAGTTTCTATCAAGCTCTGGTCAGACTCCACCTGGAGTTACTGCGTTCAAGTCTGGGCCCCGCACCTCAGGAAAGGTTTATTGACCAGTGCAGAATGATACTGGGGGGAGGGGGGCTAAAAGGGTTAAATTATGCAGACATGTTGTATAAACTAGGCTTGTATTCTCTCGCGGAGATGTGAAGTGATGCATTTTGGTCAGAAGAATGAGGAACAGCGACACCTGGGGGCGTACATACACAAATCACAAGTTGTAAAGGCTGTTAAAAAGCTCACGTGATCCTTGACTTTATTAACAGAGGCATAGAATACAAAAACAAGGAAGTTAATCCTAAATCCTTTCTAAAGCACTGGTTAGGCCCCAGCTGGAGTATTGTGTTCAATTCTGGACACTACCAGTTAGGAAGGATGTCAAGGGGATAAGGGGTGGGCCATTTAGAACAGAAATTAGGAGGAATTTCTTCACCCAGGGAGTGGTGAACCTGTGGAATTCTCTACCACAGAAGGCAGTAGAAACCAATTCAGTAAATATATTCAAGAAGGAGTTGGATATATTTCTTAAGGCTAAAGGGATCCAGGGGTATGGGGAGAAAGCAGGGACCGGGTACTGAAAGTGGATGATCAGCCATGATCGCATTGAGTGGCGGAGCAGGCTCAAAGGGCCGAATGGCCTACTCCTGCTCCTATCTTCTATGTTTCTATGTCAAGGCCTTGGAGAGGGTGCAGAGGAGATTTACCAGGATGATACCAGGGATGAGGGACTTCAGTTATGTGGAGAGACTGCAGAAGCTAGGCATTCTGCAGCGAGTGTCTCATCTCCTGATTCCCCAAAGCCTTCCCACCATCTGCAAGGCAGAAGTCAGGAGTGTGAGGGAATACTCTCCACTTGCCTGGATGAGTGTAGCTCCATCAACACTCGAGAAGCTCAACACCATCCAGGACAAAGCAGCCCGTTTGATTAGCACCCCATCCACCACCTTAAACATTCACTCCCTCCACCACCGGCACACCGTGGCTGCAGTGTGTACCATCTACAAGATGCACTGCAGCAACTCGCCAAGGCTTCTTCGACAGCACCTCCCAAACCCGCGACCTCTTCCACCTAGAAGGACAAGGGCAGCAGGTGCATGGGAACACCACCACCTCCAGGTTCCCCTCCAAGTCACACACCATCCTGACTTGGAAATATATCGGCCGTTCCTTCATCGTCGCTGGGTCAAAATCCTGGAACTCCCTCCCTAACAGCACTGTGGGAGCACCTTCACCACACGGACTGCAGCAGTTCAAGAAGGCAGCTCACCACCACCTTCTCAAGGGCAACTAGTGATGGGCAATAAATGCTGGCCTTGCCAGCGACGCCCACATCCCATGAACAAATTTAAAAAAAAGCTGGGGTTGTTCTCCTCAGAGCTGAGAAGGTTACGAGGAGATTGACCAGAATGGTACCAGGGATGAGGGACTTCAGTTATGTGGAGAGACTGGAGAAGCTGGGATTGTTCTCCTTAGAGCAGAGAAGGTTAAGGGGAGATTGACCAGAATGGTACCGGGGATGAGGGACTTCAGTGATGTGGAGAGACTGGAGAAGCTGGGATTGTTCTCCTTAGAGCAGAGAAGGTTAAGGGGAGATTGACCAGAATGGTACCAGGGATGAGGGACTTCAGTGATGTGGAGAGACTGGAGAAGCTGGGATTGTTCTCCTTAGAGCAGAGAAGGTTAAGGGGAGATTGACCAGAATGGTACCAGGGATGAGGGACTTCAATGATGTGGAGAGACTGGAGAAGCTGGGATTGTTCTCCTTAGAGCAGAGAAGGTTAAGGGCGAGATTGACCAGAATGGTACCAGGGATGAGGGACTTCAGTGATGTGGAGAGACTGGAGAAGCTGGGATTGTTCTCCTTAGAGCAGAGAAGGTTACGAGGAGATTGACCAGAAAGGTACCAGGGATGAGGGACTTCAGTGATGTGGAGAGACTGGAGAAGCTGGGATTGTTCTCCTTAGAGCAGAGAAGGTTGAGAGGTGATTTGATAGAAGTGTTCAAAATCATAAAGGGGTTCAACAAAGCAAATAAGGAGAAACTGTTTCCAGTGGCAGGAGGGTCGGTAACCAAATTTAAGGTGATTGGCAAAAGAACCAGAGGGGGAGATGAGGAGAATGTATTTTCCGCAGCGAGTTGTTGTGATCTGGAATGCGCTGCCTGAAAGGGCGGTGGAAGCAGATTCAATAGTAACTTTCAAAAGGGAATTGGATAAATACTTAGAGCTATGGGAAAGAGCAGGAGTGGGGTGGGGAGTAGGATTAATTGGAGAGCTCCACCAATGGGCCGGCATAGGCACGATGGGCCGAATGGCCTCCTTCTGTGCTGTATCATTCTGTGATTATGGGGTGATTTAATCAAAGTGTTTCAGATGATTAAAGGAGTCGATAGGGTAGAGAGAGAGAAACTATTCTGTGCGGGGGGGGGGGGGGTGGGGGGAGGTGGTGGCGGAGTCCAGAACAAGAGGGCATAACCTTAAAATTAGAGCCAGGCCGTTCAGGGTGATGTCAGGAAGCACGTCTTCACACAAAGGGTTAGTGGAAACCTGGAATTCTCTTTTCCCCCCCCACCCCCAACAAAAAAAGCTGTTGAGGTTGGGGGTCAATTGGAAATATCAAAACTGAGATCGATAGATTTTTCGGCAGGCAAGGGTTGTAAGTGTTACAGAACCAAGGCGGGTCGAGGGAGTCAAGATACAGATCGGGCGTGAGCTGACTGAATGGCAGCACAGGCTCGAGGGGCTGAATGGCCTCCTCCTGTTCCAGTGCGACGTCGAACCTTGACACGTGTCCAAAAAGGGGGGGTTCCTCGTCTCCATCGGTCACCTGGCCGCACCTGGTAACTCGCTTTGGCCTCGCCTTGTCCCAATCAAGGGGTCATCAACTCGATGGGTCAAGGAGAGGTCAAAGCGAGTTGGACCTATCCTTTTTAGGAGGACTGGTTGGGGGGGGGGGGGGGGTGCGAGGGTAACGGGATCTCATTGAAACAGATAAGACTCTGAGGGTGATTGACAGGGTAGATGCTGAGAGGCTGACCCTGGAGTCTGAGGTCTGT
>NW_028225179.1:47153442-47352758 GCF_052327205.1 Somniosus microcephalus
GGGAGAGAGAGAGAGAGAGAGAGAGAGAGACAGAGAGAGAGACAGAGAGAGAGAGAGACAGAGTGAGGGAGAGAGAGAGAGAGACAGAGAGAGAGAGAGAGAGACAGAGAGAGAGAGAGAGACAGAGAGAGAGAGAGAGAGAGAGAGAGACACAGAGTGAGGGAGAGAGAGAGAGAGAGAGAGAGAGACAGAGAGAGAGAGAGAGAGAGAGAGAAACAGAGAAACACTGGCCAAGAATTTGAAGGAGGAATTCAAACAGCTAAAAACGGAACACGAGTCCACCATCCACAAGCTGAGAAAGACCATAGAGGAGCAAAGAAATGAGATCAAAGAACTCCGTACTCAACTAAACAAAATGAAGGAGACCGTAGAAAGGCTCAGCAGGCAACACAAACCTCTTAAGGTCCAAAAACCTGAGGACACAAAAACAACACACACAAGGACACAGAACCCACCGGATGCCACCCCACACGAAGACACACCGAAAGCCACAAACCCCGCTCCAACCAGCCCTCAGTCGAGTCATGCCCAGACTACTGCTACCCAGTCCTCACACACAGGAACACAAAAACCGACAGATACCCCCCCAAACGAGGACACACCGAAAGCCCCAAACCCCGCTCCTGCCACACAACATATCCCAGAAACCCAGCCAACAACCAGCCACCAGGCGAGTCCTACCCAGACTACTGTTACCCAGTCTGAAAAACCAGCCCCTCAGGCGGTCCTGCTGACCGACTCCAACGGAAAGTTTCTGGACCCCCAGAGGCTGTTCCCAGACCATCAAGTCCTGAAAAAATGGTGCAGCAACACAGGCCAAGCAATGAAGATCCTGAACAAAGAATCCCTTGGAAGCCCCAAATGGATTGTGATCCACACAGGCACGAACGACCTACGCACCCTACAGGAAGGCACGGCTTGGGCGGTGAGCAGGATGGCAGAAAAGGCCAGCAGGGAATTCCCCGAGGCGCGGATCGTGATCTCCACACTACTGCCCAGAAAGGACACCCCAGCCTATATAATCCACAACACCAACAGGGAGATCGACACGAGATGTTCTGTCCTCCCCAACGTCTCCCTGGCCCATCATCCAAACATCAACACAAGGGACCTCTATGACGAAATACATCTACTCAAACAGCGGATGTGGGTCTTCGCAAGAAACCTCATAAACACTGCCAAAAGACGCAGCCCTCCCACCCCCCCTACCATTGGGAGCCCAAACAGGACCACCAATGTCCCCCACCCCCCTTTACAAAACCGACAACAGAACCGTGCTTTTATACCTGACCCAAGACCCCCCTCTAGACCACAGACTGTAGACCAAGAACTGAGAAAGATCATGACGATGCTGAACAGCCTGATAGAAAGCCGGAGAAATTATTAATATTGTTATCTATCATTATCATTATTGTTATCTTACCAGTATTATTACTATTATTAGATAGATATATGTGCATGCCTCATGAAATTTATACTAAATCATCACTTAGCATTATAGAAAATAGTGTTTCCACACTCATCCCACAAAATAGGTCCATTTTATTTCGTTTTATTGAACTATATAAATGCGTTCTTTCCACATAAGCTGCTGGAATATCCAGGGCCTCCGCTCCTCAACTTTTGGGATGAAGAGTACAGACCCTGAATTCCTAAAAGCTATAAAAGACATTGATATAATTGTGTTAACAGAAACATGGTGCCAAAAGGACATGCCGACCCACTGTCCTCCAATGTACCATGAAATCATTGTGCCCTCAGTAAAGAACACTAAAACATGCAAGGGCAGAACCTCCGGGGGAATATTGGTGTGGTATAAGGGAGAACTGGACAAACACATCTCACCGGTAAAACAGGGGAAATCACACGTATGGCTAAAACTAGATAAAAATATAGGAATAGCAAAAAAAGATGTTTACTTATGTGCGATCTACATACCTCCAATAGATTCGCCATATTTCGAAGAGGAGTTATTTGATACTCTCCACATGGAAATCAGCCATTTCCAGGCCCAAGGAAAGGTGATAATATGTGGGGACCTAAATGCAAGGACCGGTTGTGAACCTGACTTCATAGACCCACAGGGAAACAACCATGTGTTTGGCCAGACCCCTTTAGATGTCACACCAGCCATCGCAAATCGGAACAACCTTGATCGTGAAATAAATAAAAGCGGTAGGGAGGTAGTGCAACTCTGCCGAGCCTTAGGCCTGTACATAGTTAATGGTAGGTTCAGAGGGGACTCCCTAGGGAGACTCACATACTCCTCAACTCTTGGGTCTAGTGTGGTGGACTATACAATCACTGACCTGGACCCCTGCGATATCAACGCATTCACTGTCAGGCAGCAATCCCCCCTCTCAGACCATAACCAAATAAATGTGTACCTTAAACTTTCTGCCCAAACTACAGACACAAAAAAGGAACACAGTAAGCTACATAAAATAAACCAGACATACAGATGGGCCCCAGACAGTGGAGATAAATTCATCACAGCACTAAATTCACCTGATCTCACAAGTAAAATTTCAAAATTTAAAGAAAATCTATATGAGATCACCAGAGATGGTGTAAACACGGCCATAGAGGATATAAACATGATCTTCCATGAGGCAGCTGTAAAAGCCGACCTCGTGAAACAGAAGAGGAAGCATCAAAAAAGACAAAATAAAAATATGAAATGGTTTGACCACGAATGCAAAAATGCCAGAAAAGACCTGAGAAAAATATCAAACCAAAAGCATCGGCAACCAAACAATCCGGACCTACGTACTAGATACAATGAAACCCTCAAAAGATATAAACACACCATTAGGAACAAAACACAAAACTATACCCACAAAATACTCGAAGAAATTGAAAACTCCACCAATCCAAAACAATTCTGGGAAATGTGGAATAACCTGAGTACAACACAATTGCAAGCATTACCAATCCAAGATGGCGACATCTGGAGAACACATTTTGAAAACCTCTACAAAGACATCCCAAAAAACAAAACAAACCCAAGTCAACATCAGGTCACAGAAAAACTCCACACATTAGAAGCAACAATTAAAGACAACCAAAACCCTCTAGACTCCCCAATCACATGGAAAGAACTGGCCACAAAAACAAAATCTCTCCACCTAAAGAAAGCCTGTGGCCCAGACAACATCAAAAATGAAATGCTCAAGTTCAGCAATATGGAGATGCAGGGTGCGGTACTCAAATTATTCAACATCATATTACGTTCAGGCTGTTTTCCCGATATCTGGTGCCAAGGACTAATCTCCCCCATATATAAAAGTGGAAACAAATCAGACCCAAATAACTACCGCGGCATCTGTGTCAACAGTTGTCTAGGGAAGTTATTCTGCAGTATTCTAAATAGTAGATTACTTGATTTTCTTAACAAACATAATATCCTCAGAAAAAACCAAATAGGCTTTCTTCCAAAACACCGCACCGCCGACCATATCTATACCCTTCACACCCTCATTGAAAAACATAAACACCAAACAAAAAATGGGAAAATATTCGCCTGTTTCATCGACTTCAAGAAAGCCTTTGACTCTATATGGCACGAAGGGCTCTATTATAAACTTCTTCAGTGTGGAATAGGGGGCAAAGTCTATGACCTTATTAAATCAATGTATCTGAAAAACAAATGCGGGGTCAAAATTGGAGACAAACGCACCGATTTCTTCACCCAGAGAAGAGGCGTCCGGCAGGGCTGCAATTTGAGCCCGACCCTGTTCAACATATACATAAATGAATTAGCAGACATGCTGGAGCAAAGCGAGTCACCAGGTCTCCATCTCCTGGATGGAGAAGTGAAATCCCTGTTCTATGCGGACGACCTGGTTCTGCTGTCTCCCACAGAACAGGGATTACAGCAACAACTAGACCTACTCGACAAATACTGCCAAAATTGGGCTCTAACAGTAAATCTAAAGAAAACCAACATCATGATTTTTCAGAAAAGACCCAGATGTCAGGAAAACAAATACCAGTTTACCCTCAGTGATACCACTATAGGACACACTATGAGCTACACCTACCTTGGTCTAACTATTACAGCATCAGGGAGCTTCAGCATAGCAGTGAATGCACTAAAAGAAAAAGCCCGAAGAGCCCTATATGCAATAAAAAGAAAATTCTACAACATCCAAATCCCAATCAAAATCTGGCTCAAAATATTTGACAGCATAATCCTGCCCATTGCACTGTACGGTAGTGAAGTATGGGGCCCGCTAAATCACCAAAGCTACACTAAATGGGAAAAACACACAATAGAAGCCCTACATGCAGAATTCTGCCGAAGCATCCTTCGCACCCAAAGAAAAACGCCAACAAATGCATGCAGAGCCGAACTAGGCAGATACCCACTGATAATAAACATCCAAAAACGAGCACTAAACTTCCTAAATCACCTCAAATCTAGCTCCCCAGACACCCTTCATTTCAAAGCCTTTCAGACCCAAGAGCTAAACCCAGAAAAGAGTCCCCTGAGTCAGCTGCTACTGAAACTAAGTACTCAGCCGGACCCTGACCAGCCCCAGACCAACACAGCCGTCCAAACACCAATCCGAGTGAACCAAATCATTAAAAAATGCAAAGAAACCTACCTGGAACATTGGAACAAAATAACCGAAAGCCAAAGCAGATTAGAATGTTACCGGGCCCTAAAAAGAGAATATAAACTGGCAGACTACCTCACGACCATCAGAGACACAAAACAGAGACAGACCCTCACCAGGTACAGACTAAGCGACCACCAACTGGAAATTGAAAAAGGCAGATACAAGAAATCCTGGCAGCCTAGAGAGAATAGAATATGCGATCAATGTCTGGCCGGCGAGGTTGAAACAGAGATGCATTTCCTCCTAAAATGCGAAAAATTCAACACATCAAGAAACATATTATTCAACAAGCTAAGCCAAACAACCCCAGATTTCAAGGAATTGGATGACCTGTCAAAATTGAGATTAGTCCTAGGAGAAGGAGACAGACCATACCTTGGGGCCAAATATGTAACAACATGTCACAACCTGAGGACTGTTTAAAATTAAGACTGTTTAAAATTAATATTGAACGTACCAAATGAAGTACAAAGACTGTTTAAAATTAATATTGTTTAAAAGTAATATTGTATGTAACCAACAAATGTCAAATCGATAGACACCTACAGAATGTTGGAAAACTGTACCTTTTTGCTATGTAAGCTTTGGCAATATGGTTCTCTGTAAACTTTCATGCCAATAAAGCATTTGAATTGAATTGAATTGAATTGAATTGATAGACAGAGTGAGAGAGACAGAGAAAGACAGAGCGAGAGAGACTAAGGGGGAGAAATTAGGTTGATTAGCTGCTCCTGTTGGTGCCTCCGAGTGGCGCTAATGACTTACCGCCCGTGTACGGAGATTTTAGCGCCGCCCGTGAAATTCAACTGGCGGTTTGCTGCGCCGCTAACCACTATCGCCGCGACCTCCTGCGCCCGGAGATCGTGACATCATCCAAGCGCGCAGCGTCCCGGACTGGAAATTGATTCTCGCCCCCTGCCTCAGCGCTCTGCCGCCAGGAGTGACAGGTCGAGGGGGACCCGGTGCAGGCGGCTGGGAGCCGGGGGGAGCGCTGTTTAAAGGTGGGCACGTCCTGCTTTTTCCACACTCGCAACCAGAGCCTCCAGTGCCCAGTCAGTGAACCGGCGAGATCTCTCCCTGAGCCTCTGAGCAGCCATGAGGTTTGTGGTTGAAGAATTGCAGCTCCTTGCAGGCCCAGGTCACAAGCAGCAATGATCAGACTGAGCTGTGCAGCATCATTGACCCTCCCCTTTAAGAACTGGAAGGTGCCAGTCTGCCTGAGGCTAATTGACGGCGCCTGAGCTTGAGTAGCGCTCTGAGGTAGAATCCCGTTCCTGACGTTCGTGCCTTAAGAGAGGTGTGTCACGCTTGATTTAACCCACAATCAGCTCCAGGGGCGCTGGAGACGAATTTCGCAATCGCAGGCTAATTTGCACTGGGCGCTAAAGTTTGCGGCCGGCCGATGTTAGAGCCCCGAAATGGTCGATAGCAAATTCTTCCCCTTAAGAGAGAACGGCAGAGAGTGAGACAGATAGAGGGAGTGAGAAATAAAGAGAGGGAGACAGAGAAAGAGTGAGAGACAGAAAGTGAAAGAGAGATATTTCTTTCCCTCTCTCAATCTCTATCTTAACAGAGGTCCCTGATGGTGAGACTCTCTCTTTAAAAGGGGTCCCTGATGGTGAGACTCTCTCTTTAACAGGGGTCCCTGATGGTGAGACTCTCTCTTTAAAAGGGGGCCCTGATGGTGAGACTCTCTCTTTAAAAGGGGGCCCTGATGGAAAGACTCTCTCTTTAAAAGGGGGCCCTGATGGTGAGACTCTCTCTGTAAAAGGGGTCCCTGATGGTGAGACTCTCTCTTTAAAAGGTGTCCCTGATGGTGAGACTCCCTCTTTAAAAGGGGTCCCTGATGGTGAGACTCTCTCTTTAAAAGGGGTCCCTGATGGTGAGACTCCCTCTTTAAAAGGGGTCCCTGATGGTGAGACTCTTTCTTTAAATGGGGTCCCTGATGGTGAGACTCCCTCTTTAAAAGGTGTCCCTGATGGTGAGACTCTTTCTTTAAATGGGGTCCCTGATGGTGAGACTCTCTTTAAAAGGGGTCCGTGATTTAGAGACTCTCTCTTTAAAAGGGGTCCCTGATACATAGAATCATATAAACATAGAAGATAGGAGCAGGAGTAGGCCATTCGGCCCCTCGAGCCTGCTCCGCCATTCAATGTGATCATGGCTGATCATTCAAATTCAGTACCCTGTCCCTGCCTTCTCCCCATATCCTTTGATCTCTTTAGCCTTAAGAAATATATCCAACTCCTTCTTGAATATATTTAATGAATTGGCCTCTACTGCCTTCTGTGGTAGAGAATTCCATAGGTTCAGCACTCTCTGGGTGAAGAAATTCCTCCTCATCTCAGTCCTAAATGGCTTATCCCTTATCCTTAGACTGTGACCCCTGGTTCTGGACTCCCCGACCATCGGGAACATCCTTCCTGCATCTAGCCTGTCTAGTCGTGTTAGAATTTTATAAGTTTCAATGAGATCCCCTCTCATTCTTCTAAACTCCAGTGAATATAAGCCCAATTGACCCAATCTCTCTTCATACGTCATTCCTGCCATCCCAAGTATCAGCCTGGTGAATCTTCGCTGAACTCCCTCCATGGCAAGAACATCCTTCCTCAGATAAGGCGACCAAAACTGCACCCATTACTCAAGATGGGGTCTCACCAAGGCCCTGTAGAACTGCAGCAAGACATCCTTGTTCCTGTACTCAAACCTTCTCGCTACGATGGCCAACATACCATTTGCCTTCTTAACCACCTGCTGCACCTGCATGCTTACCTTCAGCGACTGGTGCACAAGGACACCCAGGTCTCGTTGCACTTCCCCTTCTCCCAATCTATTGCCATTCAGATAATAATCTGCCTTCCTGTTTTTGACACCAAAGTGGATAACCTCGCATTTATCCACGTTATATTGCATCTGCCATGCTTCTGCCCAATCACCCAACCTGTCCAAATCATACTGGAGTTTCTCGGCATCCTCCTCACAGCACACACACCCACCCAGCTTTGTGTCATCTGCAAACTTGGAGATATTACATCTAGTTCCCTCATCTAGATCATTAATATATATTGTGAATAGCTGGGGTCCAAGGACCGATCCCTGCGGTACCCCACTAGTCACTGCCTGCCACTCGGAAAAAGACCCGTTTATTCCAACTCTTTGCTTTCTGTCTGCCAACCAGTTCTCTATCCAAGTCAATACCTTGCCCCCAATCCCATGTGCCTTAACTTTACATGCTAATCTCTTATGTGGGACCTTATCGAAAGCCTTTTGAAAGTCCAAATACACCACATCCACTGGTTCTCCCTGATCTATTTTACCAGTTACATCCTCAAAAAACTCCAGTAGATTAGCCAAGCATGATTTACCTTTTGTAAATCCATGTTGACTTTGTCTGATCCTGTCACTGTTTTCCAAGTGCTCTGCTATTACATCTTTTATAATGGACTCTAGCATTTTCCTCACTAACAATGTCAGGCTTACCGGTCTATAATTCCCCGTTTTCTCTCTACCACCTTTTTTGAATAGTGGGGTAACATTAGCTACCCGCCAATCCATGGGTACTGTTCCAGAGTCTATCGAATGTTGGAAGATGACCAGAAATGCATCTATTATTTCAAGGGCCACTTCCATAAGTACCCTAGGATGTAGATTATCAGGCCCTGGGGATTTATCGGTCTTCAATCCCGTCAATTTCCCTCACACCATTTCCCTACATATACTGATTTCTTTCAGTTCCTCCCTTTCATCAGACCTTATGTTCCCCGACATCTCTGGGAGGTTATTTGTGTCCTCCTTTGTGAAGACAGAACCAAAATATGTATTTAATTGGTCTGCCATTTCTTTGTTCCCAATGATTAATTCCCCTACTTCTGACTGCAAGGCACCTACGCTTGACTTCACCAATCTTTTTCTCTTCACATATCTATAAAAGCTTTTACAGTCAGTTTTAATGTTCCCTACAAGCTTACTCTCAGACTCTATTTCCCCCCTCTTAATTGATCCCTTTGTCCTCCTTTGTTGAATCCTAAACTGCTCCCAATCCTCAGGTTTACTGCTTTTTCTGGCCAATTTATATGTCCTCTCCTTGGATCTTATGCTATTCCTAATTTCCCTTGTTAGCCACGGTTGAGTCACCTTTTTTGTTTTATTTTTATGCCAATCTGGGATGAGCAAATTCTGTAGTTCATCCATGCGGTCTTTGAATGTTTGCCATTGCCTATCCACTGTCAACCCTTTGAGTGACATTCCCCAATCAATCCTACCCAACTCGCGCCTCATACCATCATAGTTTCCTTTATTTAAATTCAGGACCCTAGTCTCTGATTCAACTACATCACTCTCCATCTTAATGAAGAATTCTATCATATTATGATCGCTCCGACCCAAGGGGCCTCATAGAGCAAGATTGCTAATTAATCCTTTCTCATTACATAATGATGGTGAGACTCTTTCTTTAAAAGGGGTCCCTGATGGTGCGATTCTCTTTATAAAAGGGGTCCCCGATGGTGACACACTCTCTTTAAAAGAGGTCACTGAAGGAGAGATTCTCTCTATAAAAGGGGTCCCTGATGGTGAGGTACCCTCTTTAAAAGGGGTCCATGATGGTGAGTTTCTCTCTATAAAAGGGGTCCCCAATGGCAAGACACTCTATAAAAGGGGTCGCTGATGTTGAGACTCTCTCTTTAAATGCGGTCCCTGATGTTGAGACTCTCTCTATAAAAGGGGTCCCTGATGGTGAGACTCTCTCTATAAAAGGGGTCCCTGATGGTGAGACTCTCTCTATAAAAGGGGTCCCTGATGGTGAGACTCTCTCTATAAAAGGGGTCCCTGATGGTGAGACTCTCTCTATAAAAGGGGTCCCTGATGGCGAGACTCTCTCCATAAAAGTGGTCCCTGATGGCGAGACTCTGTCTATAAAAGGGGTGATGCGCTATCAATTACTCATAAAAGACTGAGAGTTAAGAGAGTAACTAAAGGCTTTTATTAACAAAAGAATGAAGGTCTGCCTCGAGTGGTCGACCGGTCCAGAATACAAAGGGCTGGGGAGCAGTCACCTTTATACTAGGACTTGTGGGAGGAGTCAGCCGAGGCATGTCCAGGCATGTACACAGTGGAATAGAAACAGTGGTTTACCACATTCACCCCTTGTTTAAAATTGAGTCCGGCGGGGTGAAGTGTATTAAAAGTTAGTGTATTGGAGTCTCTCCGGAGGTCTTGTCTGCCGCTGTGATCGGCGTGGCGACGGCAGGGGTAGTGGAGCTTCCGGCGTCGAGTCCTGCGTAGGCTGTGGCACAGGCGTGTCGTCTTCGTAGATGTCGAGCGGGTCGCGGGGCCCAGGCCTGCTGTCTGCTGGGGCTGGATATCGGGTCGTGGGCGGGGGGTGGTAGTGAGTAGTGGGTTACTGCGGCCCCCGAGGGTGCAAGGTCTCTTATGGAGACAGTGTCCTCCCGCCCGTCCGGGTATGCAATGTAAGCATACTGGGGGTTGGCGTGGAGGAGGTCGACCCTCTCGACCAGGGGGTCCGTTTTATGGGTCCTCACATGTCTTCTCAGTAGGACCGGCCCTGGGGATGTCAGGCATGGCGGTAGCGATGTCCCCGATGTGGACTTCCTTGGGAAGACAAACATTTTCTCATGAGGGGTGGCGTTAGTGGCAGTGCAGAGCAGTGACCGAATAGAGTGGAGCGCATCGGGGAGCACATCCTGCCAGCGGGAGGTTGGAAGACCCCTAGACTTTAAGGCTAGCAGGGCGGCCTTCCAAACTGTTGCATTTTCTCTTTCCACCTGTCCGTTCCCCCGGGGGTTGTAACTGGTGGTCCTGCTTGTGGCAATACCCCTAGTTAGCAGGTACTGATGGAGTTCGTCGCTCATAAACGATGAGCCCCGGTCGCTATGGATATAGCTGGGGAAACCGAACAGGGTGAAGAGGTCGTTCAGACATTTAATGACCGTGGCACTGGTCATGTCCGGGCAGGGGATGGCGAATGGGAAACGGGAGTACTCATCAATAATATTGAGGAAGTACACATTGCGGTCGGAGGAGGGGAGAGGCCCTTTAAAAGCAACGCTCAGGCGCTCAAAGGGGCGAGTGGCTTTTATCAGGTGGGCCCTGTCTGGTCTATAAAAGTGCGGTTTGCACTCAGCGCAGACTTGGCAGTTCCTGGTCATGGTCCTGACCTCCTCAATAGAGTAAGGCAGGTTGCGGGCCTTGATGAAGTGGAAGAACCTGGTGACCCCCGGGTGGCAGAGGTCATTGTGGAGGGCCCGCAGTCTATCGATCTGCGCGCTGGCGCAGGTGCCACGCGATAGCGCATCCGGGGGTTCATTGAGCTTCCCGGGCCGGTACAAGATCTCGTAATTGTAGGTGGAAAGTTCGATTCTCCACCTCAAGATCTTGTCATTTTTGATTTTGCCCCTCTGCTTGTTGTTAAACATGAAAGCAACTGAACGCTGGTCAGTGAGCAGGGTAAATCGTTTTCCGGCCAGGTAGTGCCTCCAATGACGCACAGCCTCCACAATCGCCTGGGCCTCCTTCTCAACAGCGGAGTGTCTGGTCTCCGGGCCTTGGAGGGTTCGTGAAAAGAAGGCCACGGGTCTCCCCGCCTGATTGAGGGTAGCGGCCAGGGCAAAGTCGGACGCGTCGCTTTCCACCTGGAAGGGGATGGATTCGTCCACTGCGTGCATGGTGGCTTTGGCAATGTCCTCCTTGATACGGTGGAAGGCTAAGCGGGCCTCTGCCGTCAAGGGAAAAGAGGTGGACTTGATCAGCGGCTGGGCCTTGTCCGCATAGTAGGGGACCCACTGGGCGTAATAGGAGAAAAACCCTAGGCACCTCTTCAGGGCCTTGAGGCAGTGGGGCAGTGGGAGTTCCATAAGGGGACGCATCCGGTCGGGGTCGGGGCCGATGACTCCGTGTTCCACAACACAGCCAAGGATGGCGAGGCGGTTTGTGCGGAATATGCACTTCTCCTTGTTATATGTCAGGTTCAGGAGTTGGGCGGTGCGGAGGAATTTTTCGAGGTTTGCGTCATGGTCCTGCAAGTCACGGCCGCAGATGGTCACATTGTCCAGATATGGGAAAGTGGCCTGCAACGCATTTTGATCTACCATCCGGTCCATCTCCCTTTGGAAGACAGAGACCCCGTTGGTGACGCCAAAGGGAACCCTAAGGAAGTGATAGAGGCGGCCGTTTGCCTCAAAGGCAGTATACTGGCGGTCCTCAGGGCGGATAGGGAGCTGGTGGTACGCTGATTTCAGGTCAATGGTCGAGAAGACGCGGTACTGCGCGATCTGGTTGACCATATCAGCTATGCGGGGGAGTGGGTAGGCGTCCAGCAGGGTGTAGCGATTTATTGTCTGGCTGTAGTCGATGACCAGGCGCTGCTTCTCGCCAGTCTTAACGACCACAACCTGGGCTCGCCAGGGGCTGGTGCTGCCCTCAATAATCCCTTCCTTCAGGAGCCGCTCCACTTCGGTTTTAATGAAAACCCTGTCCCCGGCACTGTATCGCCTGCTCTTTGTGGCGATGGGCTTACAGTCGGGGGTGAGGTTAGCAAACAGTGGGGGGGGGGGGTGACTCTGAGTGTGGAGAGGTTGCACCTGGTGCGCGGCGGGCAATTTGGAAGCTGCTGGCTGCGGACTGTGAGTGGGGGTAGGGGTCCACCGTACGCCATCGTAACACTTTTAAGGTGGCACTGAAAATCTAACCCCAGCAGGACGGCAGCGCAGAGGTCGGCCAGGATCAGAAGTTTAAAATGATCGTACACAGTCCCGTCTACTACGAGTGTCACCACGCAGTAGCCGCCGATGTCCGCCGACTGGGACTCGGAGGCCATAGAAATCCGCTGGTGCGCAGGCAGGACTGGGAGAGAGCAACGCCGCACCGTGTCGGGGTGGATGAAGCTCTCCGTGCTCCCAGAGTCAAAAAGGCAGATTGTATCGTGACCATTTACCTTAATGTCCATTGTGGAACTGGCCAGCTGGTGCGGTCTCGCTTGGTCCAGTGTAACGGATGCCAGCGTAGGGGTCGGTGTGTCGCTGCGGGTATCAGATGAGGCGGTGTTGGGGGCCTGCTGCGTTCCGGCTGTCGTCCAAGATGGCGGCGTCCATGATCCCCATGTGGCTGGAGGCGTCCAAAATGGCTGCTGTACCGGTGGTTCGCACATGGCCGGGGAGGCCTGAGATGGCGGCCCGCATGGCCCACACGCGGCGCTGCTGGGGTTCGGGGTGGCTTTGGCCCTGCAGACGCTAGCGTAGTGTCCCTTCTTCCCGCAGCCCGAGCAGATCGCGTTTTTCGCCGGGCAGCGCGCTCTGGGGTGTTTTGCCTGGCCACAGAAGTAGCATTTCTGGCCTTGGGGCACTGCTGTCTGGCCTTGGGACACTGCTGCGGCAGTTGGGCCATTGCTGGGGTGTGGCTGGGGTGGCACGGCGCTATGAGGCGGTCCTACCGTGTCCCAGGCTGTCATTCCCCGCGGCGTCCACGGTGCAGAGGAGTAGGCATCCATGCCCCGGTAGGCTGCATCCAATGATAGTGCGAGTTCAGAGGCCTTGTTGAGGTCGAGGTCACTCTGCTCCAACAGTCGCTGTCGGGTGTAATTGGATCTGTGGCCCGCTACAAAAGCGTCCCGGATAAGTTCCTCTGTGTACACGGCGGCCTTTACATCCTTACAACCACAGGCCCGGCCAAGCACAGGCAGTGCCTGAAGGTATTCCATGGTCGATTCCCCAGGTTGTTGTTTACGACTCCCCAGAAGGTGCCTGGCGTACACTTCTTTCACTGGGCGCGTGTACTGGTCCTTGAGGAGCTTGATAGCGTCCGCGTACGAGGTCGCGTCTTGGATGACCGAGTACACTCGGTGGTTCACTTTGGAGGTCAGGACATCCAGTTTGTCCTCGTCCGATTTGATTGCTGCGGAGGCGGTCAGGAATTTTTCGAAACACTTAAGCCAGTGAGTAAACTTGGTGGATGAGTCCGCCTCCCGATGATCTAAGTCCAGGCATGCTGGTGTGAGGATCTTCTCCATTATAAAAATTTTGTTAATAAAATTGATGCGCTATCAATTACTCATAAAAGACTGAGAGTTAAGAGAGTAACTAAAGGCTTTTATTAACAAAAGAATGAAGGTCTGCCTCGAGTGGTCGACCGGTCCAGAATACAAAGGGCTGGGGAGCAGTAACCTTTATACTAGGACTTGTGGGAGGAGTCAGCCGAGGCATGTCCAGGCATGTACACAGTGGAATACAAACAGTGGTTTACCACAAGGGGTCCCTGATGTTGAGACTCTCTCTTTAAAAGAGGTCCCCGATGGTGAGGCTCTCTATAAAAGGGGTTCCTGATGGTGAGACTCTCTCTTTAAAAGGGGTCCCTGATGGTGAGACTCTCTCTTTAAAAGGGGTTCCTGATGGTGAGACTCTCTCTATAAAAGAGGTCCCTGATGGTGAGGCTCTCTCTATAAAAGGGGTTCCTGATGGTGAGACTCTCTCTTTAAAAGGGGTTCCTGATGGTGAGACTCTCTCTATAAAAGAGGTCCCTGATGGTGAGGCTCTCTCTATAAAAGGGGTCCCTGATGGTGAGGCTCTCTCTATAAAAGGGGTTCCTGATGGTGAGACTCTCTCTTTAAAAGGGGTCCCTGATGGTCAGACTCTCTCTATAAAAGGGGTCCCTGAAGGTGAGACTCTCTCTATAAAAGGGGTCCCTGATGGTCAGACTCTCTCTATAAAAGGGGTCCCTGATGGTGAGACTCTCGCTATAAAAGAGGTCCCTGATGGTCAGACTCTCTCTATATAAGGGGTCCCTGATGGTGAGACTCTCGCTATAAAATAGTTCCCTGATGGTCAGACTCTCTCTATAAAAGGGGTCCCTGATGGTCAGACTCTCTCTATAAAAGGGGTCCCTGATGGTGAGACTATCTCTATAAAAGGGGTCCCTGATGGTCAGACTCTCTCTATAAAAGGGGTCCCTGATGGTCAGACTCTCCCTATAAAAGGGGTTCCTGATGGTGAGGCTCTCTCTCATTCTACTCCTTCTCTTCCAGATCTGCCATACTCCGTTATCGGGAGCAGCCATTGATGCCATGACATCCAGCGGGCAACTGCGACTGACCGGCCTCCTCTTCCTCATCCTCTTCCTCGGAGACGCCCACGGCGCTTGCAACACGGGCAGCGCCAACGAGTGCAAGGCCGCCAGCTTCGTGCCGGGTGCCTACCTGGCGGGGGAGGGCTACGACATCGTGACCTTGCAAAGCACAGGGGCCTTTGTGGTTGACGTCAACACCTGGCAGAAGCCGGACGGCACCTGCACCCTGTGCAGCAACAACCTGATGTCCAACGCCCGCCAGCGCCTGCCCCTCACGCTGGTGGACTGGCAGATACAGCGGGCCTGCAAGAGAAAGCTCTCCAGCCGCCTCTTCCGCTCAGCCTCCGAGCTGGGCGAGTCCAGCAAGTCGGTCATCTCCAACGATTGGCAGGCCGACCTGCAGGTGCACCCCAAGCCCGGCTCCACTGTCAAGGTGATGGTGGGCGGCTCCAATTCCAAGCTGATGGAGTTCGGGGCCAAGAGATCCAAGTCAGACAGCTACAGCTTCACCAGCCACGAGTTCCACTGCCGCTACTACCGCTACCGGGTCAAGGACAAGCCCCTCTTGGCCGCCCAGTTCTCCCATGTCCTGTCCTTGCTGCCCAACGCCTCGCACGAGGGCACCAAGTTCCACTACCAGAAGCTGGTCAGCACGTACGGAACCCACTTCATCAAGGCGGTGGATCTGGGTGGCCGCTTCAAGGATGTGACGGCCATCCGGACGTGCGAGGCGGCCTCCGAGGGCCACACGACCGAGGAGATCAAGGACTGCCTGGAGATGGAGGCCAGCGGCCAGGTGGGGCTGCATGTCAGTGGCTCCGCCAAGTATAAGCGGTGCAAGGATCTAGCCAATACCATGAAGCATGGGGATAGTTTCCACCAGGCCTTCAATGACCGGGAGACGGAGGTGACGGGCGGCAAGGCCAGCGCTGGTGTGGACCTCTTCTTCTCCGAGGACTCATCGGCCTTCTCCCGCTGGGCGGGCAGCCTGCCCGCCAACCCGGGCATGGTGCGCTTCGCACTGGAGCCTCTCCACCACCTGCTGCCCAGGGGCGACCCGCGGCACGCCAACCTCCAGCGCTACATCAGTGACTACATCATGGCCAACGCGCTCACCCGCAACTGCGGCGCCACCGTCTGCCCCGCCGGCTCCCGGCCGGGCCCCCGCGATCCCTGCTCCTGTCTCTGCCAGGAAGACAGCCGGGTGGACAAGCTCTGCTGCTCCAAGGAGAAGGGCTTGGGCCGGCTGCTGGTGACGATCAAGCGGGCCCGCGACCTCTGGGGGGACTACACCTCCGCCACTGACGGCTACGTGGTGGTCAAGTACGGGCAGGCCACCAGCAGGACCTCCACCATCCTGGGCACCAACAACCCCTCGTGGAACAGCAAGCTGAGCATGGGCGAAGTCAAGGCCGAGAACGGAAACCAGCTGATCGTCGAGGTCTGGGACGAGGACAACGGCTATGACAACGACCGCCTGGGGACCTGCACCCGACCCCTGACCTCCGGCCCCCACAGCGAGATCTGCTACCTCAAGTACGGGAGCGTCACCTTTGACTTCACCTTCACCTGTGGGCCCCATCTGGGGGGGGCCACCTGCCAAGATTACGTGCCCCGCCCTGCCGGGCTGGCCTTCACCTCGCGCCTGGGGGATGTCCGGCCCTCCCTTTGGCCCGTCTCCCCCCTGCCCTCTGCCTCCAAGGGAGCTCGCCCATCAGTCCAATTCCCCTGACCTTTACCCTTTCACCGGCATTGACCCCCCCCACATGCCCTCCCCCTCAAGGAGCTCGCCCCTCAGTCCCATTCCGCTGACTTTTACCCTTTCACCCCCATTGCCCCCACATGCCCTCCCCCTCAAGGTGCTTGCCCCTCTGTCCTATTCCCCTGACATTTACACTTTCACCGCCATTGCCCCCACATGCCCTCCCCCTCAAGGAGCTCGCCCCTCAGTCCCATTCCCCTGATATTTACACTTTCACCGCCATTGCCCCCACATGCCCTCCCCCTCAAGGAGCTCGCCCCTCAGTCCCATTCCCCTGATATTTACCCTTTCACCCCCCAATGCCCCGCCCTTGAAGCAGCTCATTCTCATTCCCTTGCCCTTCCCCCATTTGCAATTCTCGTTCTGTCAGCCTCTGAAAGAGTCCCACGGGTGATGAAACTTCCCGGTCGCAATGGGCGTGAGCGCCTCGGCCCCAAACCCAGCCTACTCTGCTGCGCCAAGCTCTATTTCATGGGGCTTATCGAGCTCACGGCCCCCGCTAGTTTTGCTTTGAGGAGTTATCGGTAGAATTCTGTGCTATCCTGCTTTTCATTTCGCCTTTAGAGTTGAAGCCGGGTTCAGCAGGGTGTCGATTTTAAATGGGATTTCCGTCTCGTCAGCTTAGGGTGGGCAATCGGAGGAAGAGGCACTCCCAAGTTGAGACCTCTCCCACCCCGCTCCTCACTACCCGCCAACCCTGCCCCACTCAGCAAGCGATTCCTGGCTACTAACTGTGTCAGAGAGAAGATGCAGCCTTCAGTCTGGGGCCTGAATCCAATTAAGTTCATCTTACTCGCTTTGAGGTCGTCGTCATTTGCAGATTCGCTTTGTCTGGAGTCCGTCACCCCAGGAGGCGACTCAAAACAAACACAGTTTCGATGAATTGTGAAGGATTCATTCAACAACTTGGAGACACCCAGCCAGGCCTGTATCCCATGTCCTACGTCTTGCGATTCGTCCGTGGCACTATATTGTCGGAGCACCGTAGGTCTCATACCTTGCTTGAAGCTTTGTGCGACAGCAGAAGCTTTGGAACTTTTAGCGTTATCGAACGGAAGGCACTACATAGAGCGGCGTAGCATAATCTATAAAAATCTTGCTGATTTGCATTTGTATAATCGTATTTTTCCCAATAAACTCAATTGAGTGACATTTAGCCTGCAGTGTGTGTCATTTGTCAGCGTGCTGTGCTCTGCCGGTAGGGTCTGGAGGGGTGCGGGAATGATGACGAGGAACGTGGGGTGCTACCCCAGGCGGGTAAAAGGGTTTGATCTCGGGCCGGGCAGAGGCTCTGACCATGGGAGGGGCACAGAGCTTGGAGGAGCTTGGTGGCAGGGCGGAGCTCAGTACCTTTCCAGGCGTACTGCAGCTGCACATCGGAACTGGGTGGCAAATCCTGGATCTTCACGGGTGAGCTGAGCCAGTCAGTTTCGGAAGGGAATTCAACCAGGAGGTGCGTCATGCTCAGGCAGCGGTCCCGTCCTCAACCACTCCCCCGAATCCACAAAAGCGCAAAGTGTAGTGGGGACCTCTCCCTGGAACAGAGCAATCTGCTCTAAAAGGCGTCCCTGATGGTGAGACTCTCTTTAAAAGGGGTCCCTGATGGTGAGACTCTCTCTTTAAAAGGGGTCCCTGATGGTGAGACTCTCTCTATAAAAGGGGTCCCTGATGGAGAGACTCTCTCTTTAAAAGGGGTCCCTGATGGTGAGACTCCCTCTTTAAAAGGGGTCCCTGATGGTGAGACTCTCTCTTTAAAAGGGGTCCCTGATGGTGAGACTCTCTCTTTAAAAGGGGTCCCTGATGGTTAGACTCTCTCTTTAAACGGGGTTCCTGATGGTGAGACTCTTTAAAAGGGGTCCTGGACTATCAGCTCTCTCTCTAACTGCTGGTACACTGGGTGTGAGATCGGTCGAGTGTCTATTTAATGAGATCGGGGTGCGAACAGGATGTAACAGGGTGACAAGCTCGAGCAACCACAGCCCTGAAATTACAACCCAGTTCCTGCTAGAGGATGATGCCAAATATTTCTGCAATTCCTCTCTCATACATCTTGTTGACTCGAACTAGACTTTAGTCCAAATGTTATTAAATTTCCCTGTGGCTGTACAGGAGGTGACAGTGAGACACACACACTTGGCTCAGCTCATCCGCTGCTGAAACCCTCAACCATGCCTTTGTTCCCTCCAGACTTGACTGTTCCAACACACTCCTGGTTGGCCTCCCACATTCCGCCCAACGGAAACGTGAGGTGATCCAAAACTCGGCTGCCCGTGTCCAAACTCGCACCAAGTCCTGTTCGCCCATCGCCCCTGTGCTCGCTGACCTACATTGGCTCCCGGTTAAGCAGACACACACGGCTGTACAGTACCAGACGGGAGTGAATCGTTCCCTTTTACCCGCTGTGTACTGTGCATTTACAGGAGCTGACACAGACACACACGGGCCGTACAGTACCAGACGGGAGTGAATCATTCCCTTTTTACCCGATGTGTACTGTACAGGTACAGGAGCTGACACTGAGACACACACAGGCCGTACAGTACCAGACGGGAGTGAATCGTTCCCTTTTACCAGCTGTGCACTGTACATGTACAGGAGCTGACACTGAGACACACACGGGCCGTACAGTACCAGACGGTTTGAATTTTTCCCTTTTACCCGCTGTGTACTCTACATGTACAGGAGCTGATACTGATACACACACGGGCCGTACAGTACCAGACGGGAGTGAATCGTTCCCTTTTACCCGATGTGCACTGTACATGTACAGGAGCTGACACTGTGACACACACGGGCCGTACAGTACCAGATGGGAGTGAATCGTTCCCTTTCACCCGATGTGTACTGTACATGTACAGGAACTGACACTGAGACAGACACGGGCCATACAGTACCAGACGGGAGTGAATCGTTCCCTTTTACCCGCTGTGTACTGTACATGTACAGGAGCTGACACTGAGACACACACGGGCCGTACAGCACCAGACGGGAGTGAATCGTTTCCTTTTACCCGCTGTGTACTGTACATGTACAGTAGCTGACACTGAGACACACACTGGCCGTACAGCACCAGACGGGAGTGAATCGTTCCCTTTTACCCGCTGTGTACTGTACATGTACAGGAGCTGACACTGAGACACACACGGGCCGTACAGTACCAGACGGGAGTGAATCGTTCCCTTTTACCCACTGTGTACTCTACATGTACAGGAGCTGACACTGAGACACACACGGGCCGTACAATACCAGAGGGAGTGAATCGTTCCCTTTTACCCACTGTGTGCTGTACATGTACAGGAGCTGACACTGAGACACACACAGGCCGTACAGTACCAGAGGGAGTGAATCGTTCCCTTTTACCCGCTGTGTGCCGAACATGAACAGGAGCTGACACTGAGACACACACGGGCCGTACAGTACCAGACGGGAGTGAACCATTCCCTTTTACCCGCTGTGTACTGTACATGTACAGGAGCTGACACTGTGACACACACGGGCCGTGCAGTACCAGACGGGAGTGAATCATTCCCTTTTACCCGATGTGTACTGTACATGTACAGGAGCTGACACTGAGACACACACGGGCCGTACAGTAGCAGACGGGAGTGAATCGTTCCCTTTTACCCGCTGTGTACTGTACATATACAGGAGCTGACACTGAGGCACACACGGGCCGTACAGTACCAGACGGGAGTGAATCGTTCCCTTTTACCCGCTGTGTGCTGTACATGAACAGGAGCTGACACTGAGACACACACGGGCCGGACAGTACCGGACGGGAGTGAATCGTTCCCTTTTACCCGCTGTGTGCTGTACATGTACAGGAGCTGACACAGACACACACGGGCCGTACAGTACCAGACGGGAGTGAATCGTTCCCTTTTACCCGCGGTGTACTGTACATGTACAGCAGCTGACACTGAGACACACACGGGCTGTACAGTACCAGACGGGAGTGAATCGTTCCCTTTTACCCGCTGTGTACTGTACATGTACAGGAGCTGACACTGAGACACACACGGGCAGTACAGTACCAGACGGGAGTGAATCGTTCCCTTTTACCCGCTGTGTACTGTACATGTACAGGAGCTGACACTGAGACACACATGGGCCGTAGAGTACCAGACGGGAGTGAATCATTCCCTTTTACCCGCTGTGTACTGCACATGTACAGGAGCTGACACTGAGACACACACGGGCCGTACAGTACCAGACGGGAGTGAATCGTTCCCTTTTACCCACTGTGTACTCTACATGTACAGGAGCTGATACTGATACACACACGGGCCGTACAGTACCAGACGGGAGTGAATCGTTTCCTTTTACCTGCTGTGTGCTGTACATGTACAGGAGCTGTCACTGAGACACACACGGGCCGTACAGTACCAGACGGGAGTGAATCGTTCCCTTTTACCCGCTGCGTACTGTACATGTACTGGAGCTGACACTGAGACACACACGGGCCGTACAGTACCAGACGGGAGTGAATCGTTCCCTTTTACCCGCTGTGTACTGTACATGTACAGGAGCTGACACTGAGACACACACGGGCCGTACAGTACCAGGCGGGAGTGAATCGTTCCCTTTTAGCGGCTGTGTACTGTACATGTACAGGAACTGACACTGAGGCACACACGGGCTGTACAGTACCAGACGGGAGTGAATCGTTCCCTTTTACCTGCTGTGTACTGTACATGTA
This sequence comes from Somniosus microcephalus, assembly GCF_052327205.1. Taxonomy (NCBI): domain Eukaryota; kingdom Metazoa; phylum Chordata; class Chondrichthyes; order Squaliformes; family Somniosidae; genus Somniosus; species Somniosus microcephalus. The sequence continues at coordinate 47,174,603 of NW_028225179.1, forward strand.
CAGGAGCTGACACTGAGACACACATGGGCTGTTCAGTGCCAGACGGGAGTGAATCGTTCCCTTTTACCCGCTGTGTACTGTACATGTACAGGAGCTGACACTGAGACACACATGGGCTGTTCAGTGCCAGACGGGAGTGAATCGTTCCCTTTTACCCACTGTGTACTCTACATGTACAGGAGCTGATACTGATACATACACGGGCCGTACAGTACCACACGGGAGTGAATCGTTCCCTTTTACCTGCTGTGTGCTGTACATGTACAGGAGCTGTCCCTGAGACACACACGGGCCGTACAGTACCAGACGGGAGTGAATCGTTCCCTTTTACCCGCTGTGTACTGTACATGTACTGGAGCTGACACTGAGACACACACGGGCCGTACAGTACCAGACGGGAGTGAATCGTTCCCTTTAACCTGCTGTGTGCTGCACATGTACAGAAGCTGACACTGAGACACACACGGGCCGTACAGCACCAGACGGGAGTGAATCGTTCCCTTTTACCCGCTGTGTGCTGTACATGTACAGGAGCTGACAGTGAGACACACACGGGCCGTACAGTACCGGACGGGAGTGAATCGTTCCCTTTTACCCGCTGTGTGCTGTACATGTACAGGAGCTGACACAGACACACACGGGCCGTACAGTACCAGACGGGAGTGAATCGTTCCCTTTTACCCGCGGTGTACTGTACATGTACAGCAGCTGACACTGAGACACACACGGGCTGTACAGTACTAGACGGGAGTGAATCGTTCCCCTTTACCCGCTGTGTACTGTACATGTACAGGAGCTGACACTGAGACACACACGGGCTGTACAGTACCAGATGGGAGTGAATCGTTCCCTTTTACCCGCTGTGTACTGTACATGTACAGGAGCTGACACTGAGACACACACGGGCCGTACAGTACCAGACGGGAGTGAATCGTTCCCTTTTACCCGCTGTGTACTGCACATGTACAGGAGCTGACACTGAGACACACACGGGCCGTACAGTACCAGACGGGAGTGAATCGTTCCCTTTTACCCGCTGTGTACTGTACATGTACAGGAGCTGACACTGAGACACACATGGGCCGTAGAGTACCAGACGGGAGTGAATCGTTCCCTTTTACCCGCTGTGTACTGTACATGTACAGGAGCTGACACTGAGACACACACGGGCCGTACAGTACCAGACGGGAGTGAATCGTTCCCTTTTACCTGCTGTGTACTGTACATGTACAGGAGCTGACACTGAGACACACATGGGCTGTTCAGTGCCAGACGGGAGTGAATCGTTCCCTTTTACCCGCTGTGTACTGTACATGTACAGGAGCTGACACTGAGACACACACGGGCCGTACAGTACCAGACGGGAGTGAATCGTTCCCTTTTACCCACTGTGTACTCTACATGTACAGGAGCTGATACTGATACACACACGGGCCGTACAGTACCAGACGGGAGTGAATCATTCCCTTTAACCTGCTGTGTGCTGTACATGTACAGGAGCTGACACTGAGACACACACGGGCCGTACAGTACCAGACGGGAGTGAATCATTCCTTTTTACCCGCTGTGTACTGTACATGTACAGGAGCTGACACTGAGACACACACGGGCCGTACAGTACCAGATGGGAGTGAATCGTTCCCTTTTACCCACTGTGTACTGTACATGTACAGGAGCTGACACTGAGACACACACGGGCCGTACAGTACCAGACGGGAGTGAATCGTTCCCTTTTACCCACTGTGTACTGTACATGTACAGAAGCTGAAACTGAGACACACACGGGCCGTACAGTACCAGACGGGAGTGAATCGTTCCCTTTTACCCACTGTGTACTGTACATGTACAGGAGCTGACACTGAGACACACACGGGCCGTACAGTACCAGACGGGAGTGAATCGTTTCCTTTTACCCGCTGTGTACTGTACATGTACAGGAGCTGACACTGAGACACACACGGGCCGTACAGCACCAGACGGGAGTGAATCGTTCCCTTTTACCCGCTGTGTGCTGTACATGTACAGGAGCTGATACTGAGACACACACGGGCTGTACAGTACCAGACGGGAGTGAATCGTTCCCTTTTACCCGCTGTTTGTGCTGTACATGTACAGGAGTTGACACTGAGGCACACACGGGCCGTACAGTACCAGACGGGAGTGAATCGTTCCCTTTTACCCGCTGTGTACTGTACATGTACAGGAGCTGACACTGAGACACACACGGGCCGTACAGTACCAGACGGGAGTGAATCGTTCCCTTTTACCCACTCTGTGCTGTGCATGTGCAGGAGCTGACACTGAGACACACACGGGCCGTACAGTACCAGACGGGAGTGAATCATTCCTTTTTACCCGCTGTGTGCTGTACATGTACAGGAGCTGTCACTGAGACACACCCGGGCCGTGCAGTAGCAGACGGGAGTGAATTGTTCCCTTTTACCTGCTGTGTACTGTACATGTACAGCAGCTGACACTGAGACACACACGGGCCGTACAGTACCAGAGGGAGTGAATCGTTCCCTTTGACCAGCTGTGTGCTGTACATGTACAGGAGCTGACACTGCGACACACACAGGCCGTACAGTACCAGACAGGAGTGAATCGTTCCCTTTTACCCGCTGTGTGCTGTACATGTACAGGAGCTGACACTGAGACACACACAGGCCGTACAGTACCAGAGGGAGTGAATCATTCCCTTTTACCCACTGTGTGCTGTACATGTACAGGAGCTGACACTGAGACACACACAGGCCGTACAGTACCAGAGGGAGTGAATCGTTCCCTTTTACCCGCTGTGTGCTGTACATGTACAGGAGCTGACACAGACACACACGGGCCGTACAATACCAGAGGGAGTGAATCGTTCCCTTTTACCCACTGTGTGCTGTACATGTACAGGAGCTGACACTGAGACACACGCAGGCCGCACAGTACCAGAGGGAGTGAATCGTTCCCTTTTACCCGCTGTGTGCCGAACATGAACAGGAGCTGACACTGAGACACACACGGGCCGTACAGTACCAGACGGGAGTGAACCATTCCCTGTTACCCGCTGTGTACTGTACATGTACAGGAGCTGACACTGAGACACACACGGGCCGTACAGTAGCAGACGGGAGTGAATCGTTCCCTTTTACCCGCTGTGTACTGTACATGTACAGGAGCTGACACTGAGACACACACGGGCCGTACAGTACCGGACGGGAGTAAATCGTTCCCTTTTACCCGCTGTGTGCTGTACATGTACAGGAGCTGACACAGACACACACGGGCCGTACAGTACCAGACGGGAGTGAATCGTTCCCTTTTACCCGCGGTGTACTGTACATGTACAGCAGCTGACACTGAGACACACACGGGCTGTACAGTACCAGACGGGAGTGAATCGTTCCCTTTTACCCGCTGTGTACTGTACATGTACAGGAGCTGACACTGAGACACACACGGGCTGTACAGTGCCAGATGGGAGTGAATCGTTCCTTTTTACCCGCTGTGTACTGTACATGTACAGGAGCTGACACTGAGACACACACGGGCCGTACAGTACCAGACGGGAGTGAATCGTTCCCTTTTACCCGCTGTGTACTGCACATGTACAGGAGCTGACACTGAGACACACACGGGCCGTACAGTACCAGACGGGAGTGAATCGTTCCCTTTTACCCGCTGTGTATTGTACATGTACAGGATCTGACACTGAGACACACATGGGCCGTAGAGTACCAGACGGGAGTGAATCGTTCCCTTTTACCCGCTGTGTACTGTACATGTACAGGAGCTGACACTGAGACACACACGGGCCCTACAGTACCAGACAGGAGTGAATCGTTCCCTTTTACCCACTGTGTACTCTACATGTACAGGAGCTGATACTGATACACACACGGGCCGTACAGTACCAGACAGGAGTGAATCGTTCCCTTTTACCCGCTGTGTGCTGTACATGTGCAGGAGCTGACACTGAGACACACACAGGCCGTACAGTACCAGAGGGAGTGAATCATTCCCTTTTACCCACTGTGTGCTGTACATGTACAGGAGCTGACACTGAGACACACACAGGCCATACAGTACCAGAGGGAGTGAATCATTCCCTTTTACCCGCTGTGTGCCGAACATGAACAGGAGCTGACACTGAGACACACACGGGCCGTACAGTACCAGACGGGAGTGAATCGTTCCCTTTAACCTGCTGTGTGCTGCACATGTACAGGAGCTGACACTGAGACACACACGGGCCGTACAGTACCAGACGGGAGTGAATCATTCCTTTTTACCCGCTGTGTGCTGTACATGTCCAGGAGCTGTCACTGAGACACACACAGGCCGTACAGTACCAGAGGGAGTGAATCATTCCCTTTTACCCGCTGTGTGCTGTACATGTACAGGAGCTGACACTGAGACACACACGGGCCGTACAATACCAGAGGGAGTGATTCGTTCCCTTTTACCCACTGTGTGCTGTACATGTACAGGAGCTGACACTGAGACACACACGGGCCGTACAGTACCAGACGGGAGTGAACTATTCCCTTTTACCCGCTGTGTACTGTACATGTACAGGAGCTGACACTGAGACACACACGGGCCGTACAGCACCAGACGGGAGTGAATCGTTCCCTTTTACCCGCTGTGTGCTGTACATGTACAGGAGCTGACAGTGAGACACACACGGGCCGTACAGTACCGGACGGGAGTGAATCGTTCCCTTTTACCCGCTGTGTGCTGTACATGTACAGGAGCTGACACAGACACACACGGGCCGTACAGTACCAGACGGGAGTGAATCGTTCCCTTTTACCCGCGGTGTACTGTACATGTACAGCAGCTGACACTGAGACACACACGGGCTGTACAGTACCAGATGGGAGTGAATCGTTCCCTTTTACCCGCTGTGTACTGTACATGTACAGGAGCTGACACTGAGACACACACGGGCCGTACAGTACCAGACGGGAGTGAATCGTTCCCTTTTACCCGCTGTGTACTGCACATGTACAGGAGCTGACACTGAGACACACACGGGCCGTACAGTACCAGACGGGAGTGAATCGTTCCCTTTTACCCGCTGTGTACTGTACATGTACAGGAGCTGACACTGAGACACACATGGGCCGTAGAGTACCAGACGGGAGTGAATCGTTCCCTTTTACCCGCTGTGTACTGTACATGTACAGGAGCTGAAACTGAGACACACACGGGCTGTACAGTACCAGATGGGAGTGAATCGTTCCCTTTTACCCACTGTGTACTCTACATGTACAGGAGCTGACACTGAGACACACACGGGCCGTACAGTACCAGACGGGAGTGAATCGTTCCCTTTTACCCGCTGTGTACTGTACATATACAGGAGCTGACACTGAGACACACACGGGCCGTACAGTACCAGACGGGAGTGAATCGTTCCTTTTTACCCGCTGTGTACTGTACAAGTACAGGAGCTGACACTGAGACACACACGGGCCGTACAGTACCAGACGGGAGTGAATCGTTCCCTTTTACCCACTGTGTACTGTACATGTACAGGAGCTGACACTGAGACACACACGGGCCGTACAGCACCAGACGGGAGTGAATCGTTTCCTTTTACCCGCTGTGTACTGTACATGTACAGGAGCTGACACTGAGACACACACGGGCCGTACAGCACCAGACGGGAGTGAATCGTTCCCTTTTACCCGCTGTGTGCTGTACATGTACAGGAGCTGATACTGAGACACACACGGGCTGTACAGTACCAGACGGGAGTGAATCGTTCCCTTTTACCCGCTGTTTGTGCTGTACATGTACAGGAGTTGACACTGAGGCACACACGGGCCGTACAGTACCAGACGGGAGTGAATCGTTCCCTTTTACCCGCTGTGTACTGTACATGTACAGGAGCTGACACTGAGACACACACGGGCCGTACAGTACCAGACGGGAGTGAATCGTTTCCTTTTACCCACTCTGTGCTGTGCATGTACAGGAGCTGACACTGAGACACACACGGGCCGTACAGTACCAGACGGGAGTGAATCGTTCCCTTTTACCCGCTGTGTACTGTACATATACAGGAGCTGACACTGAGAGACACACGGGCCGTACAGTACCAGACGGGAGTGAATCGTTCCTTTTTACCCGCTGTGTACTGTACAAGTACAGGAGCTGACACTGAGACACACACGGGCCGTACAGTACCAGACGGGAGTGAATCGTTCCCTTTTACCCACTGTGTACTGTACATGTACAGGAGCTGACACTGAGACACACACGGGCCGTACAGCACCAGACGGGAGTGAATCGTTTCCTTTTACCCGCTGTGTACTGTACATGTACAGGAGCTGACACTGAGACACACACGGGCCGTACAGCACCAGACGGGAGTGAATCGTTCCCTTTTACCCGCTGTGTGCTGTACATGTACAGGAGCTGATACTGAGACACACACGGGCTGTACAGTACCAGACGGGAGTGAATCGTTCCCTTTTACCCGCTGTTTGTGCTGTACATGTACAGGAGTTGACACTGAGGCACACACGGGCCGTACAGTACCAGACGGGAGTGAATCGTTCCCTTTTACCCGCTGTGTACTGTACATGTACAGGAGCTGACACTGAGACACACACGGGCCGTACAGTACCAGACGGGAGTGAATCGTTTCCTTTTACCCACTCTGTGCTGTGCATGTACAGGAGCTGACACTGAGACACACACGGGCCGTACAGTACCAGACGGGAGTGAATCATTCCTTTTTACCCGCTGTGTGCTGTACATGTACAGGAGCTGTCACTGAGACACACCCGGGCCGTGCAGTAGCAGACGGGAGTGAATTGTTCCCTTTTACCTGCTGTGTACTGTACATGTACAGCAGCTGACACTGAGACACACACGGGCCGTACAGTACCAGAGGGAGTGAATCGTTCCCTTTGAGCCGCTGTGTGCTGTACATGTACAGGAGCTGACACTGCGACACACACAGGCCATACAGTACCAGACAGGAGTGAATCGTTCCCTTTTACCCGCTGTGTGCTGTACATGTACAGGAGCTGACACTGAGACACACACAGGCCGTACAGTACCAGAGGGAGTGAATCATTCCCTTTTACCCACTGTGTGCTGTACATGTACAGGAGCTGACACTGAGACACACACAGGCCGTACAGTACCAGAGGGAGTGAATCGTTCCCTTTTACCCGCTGTGTGCTGTACATGTACAGGAGCTGACACAGACACACACGGGCCGTACAATACCAGAGGGAGTGAATCGTTCCCTTTTACCCACTGTGTGCTGTACATGTACAGGAGCTGAAACTGAGACACACGCAGGCCGCACAGTACCAGAGGGAGTGAATCGTTCCCTTTTACCCGCTGTGTGCCGAACATGAACAGGAGCTGACACTGAGACACACACGGGCCGTACAGTACCAGACGGGAGTGAACCATTCCCTGTTACCCGCTGTGTACTGCACATGTACAGGAGCTGACACTGAGACACACACGGGCCGTACAGTAGCAGACGGGAGTGAATCGTTCCCTTTTACCCGCTGTGTACTGTACATGTAGAGGAGCTGACACTGAGACACACACGGGCCGTACAGTACCAGACGGGAGTGAATCGTTCCCTTTTACCCGCTGTGTGCTGTACATGTACAGGAGCTGACACTGAGACACACACGGGCCGTACAGTACCGGACGGGAGTGAATCGTTCCCTTTTACCCGCTGTGTGCTGTACATGTACAGGAGCTGACACAGACACACACGGGCCGTACAGTACCAGACGGGAGTGAATCGTTCCCTTTTACCCGCGGTGTACTGTACATGTACAGCAGCTGACATTGAGACACACACGGGCTGTACAGTACCAGACGGGAGTGAATCGTTCCCTTTTACCCGCTGTGTACTGGACATGTACAGGAGCTGACACTGAGACACACACGGGCTGTACAGTGCCAGATGGGAGTGAATCGTTCCTTTTTACCCGCTGTGTACTGTACATGTACAGGAGCTGATACTGATACACACACGGGCCGTACAGTACCAGACAGGAGTGAATCGTTCCCTTTTACCTGCTGTGTGCTGTACATGTACAGGTGCTGTCACTGAGACACACACGGGCCGTACAGTACCAGACGGGAGTGAATCGTTCCCTTTTACCCGCTGTGTACTGTACATGTACTGGAGCTGACACTGAGACACACACGGGCCGTACAGCACCAGACGGGAGTGAATCGTTTCCTTTTACCCGCTGTGTACTGTACATGTACAGGAGCTGACACTGAGACACACACGGGCCGTACAGTACCAGACGGGAGTGAATCGTTCCCTTTTACCCGCTGTGTACTGTACATGTACAGGAGCTGACACTGAGACACACATGGGCCGTACAGTACCAGACGGGAGTGAATCGTTCCCTTTTACCCACTGTGTGCTCTGCATGTACAGGAGCTGACACTGAGACACACACGGGCCGTACAGTACCAGACGGGAGTGAATCATTCCTTTTTACCCGCTGTGTGCTGTACATGTACAGGAGCTGTCACTGAGACACACCCGGGCCGTGCAGTAGCAGACGGGAGTGAATTGTTCCCTTTTACCTGCAGTGTACTGTACATGTACAGCAGCTGACACTGAGACACACACGGGCCGTACAGTACCAGAGGGAGTGAATCGTTCCCTTTTACCCGCTGTGTGCTGTACATGTACAGGAGCTGACACTGAGACACACACGGGCCGTACAGTACCAGACGGGAGTGAATCGTTCCCTTTTACCCACTGTGTACTCTACATGTACAGGAGCTGACACTGAGACACACACGGGCCGTACAATACCAGAGGGAGTGAATCGTTCCCTTTTACCCACTGTGTGCTGTACATGTACAGGAGCTGACACTGAGACACACACAGGCCGTCCAGTACCAGAGGGAGTGAATCGTTCCCTTTTACCCGCTGTGTGCCGAACATGAACAGGAGCTGACACTGAGACACACACGGGCCGTACAGTACCAGACGGGAGTGAACCATTCCCTTTTACCCGCTGTGTACTGTACATGTACAGGAGCTGACACTGAGACACACACGGGCCGTACAGTACCAGACGGGAGTGAATCGTTCCCTTTTACCTGCTGTGTACTGTACATGTACAGGAGCTGACACTGAGACACACACGGGCCGTACAGCATCAGACAGGAGTGAATCGTTCCCTTTTACCCGATGTGTACTGTACATGTACAGGAGCTGACACTGTGACACACATGGGCCGTGCAGTACCAGACGGGAGTGAATCATTCCCTTTTACCCGATGTGTACTGTACATGTACAGGAGCTGACACTGAGACACACACGGGCCGTACAGTAGCAGACGGGAGTGAATCGTTCCCTTTTACCCGCTGTGTACTGTACATATACAGGAGCTGACACTGAGGCACACACGGGCCGTACAGTACCAGACGGGAGTGAATCGTTCCCTTTTACCCGCTGTGTGCTGTACATGAACAGGAGCTGACACTGAGACACACACGGGCCGGACAGTACCGGACGGGAGTGAATCGTTCCCTTTTACCCGCTGTGTGCTGTACATGTACAGGAGCTGACACAGACACACACGGGCCGTACAGTACCAGACGGGAGTGAATCGTTCCCTTTTACCCGCGGTGTACTGTACATGTACAGCAGCTGACACTGAGACACACACGGGCTGTACAGTACCAGACGGGAGTGAATCGTTCCCTTTTACCCGCTGTGTACTGTACATGTACAGGAGCTGACACTGAGACACACACGGGCAGTACAGTACCAGACGGGAGTGAATCGTTCCCTTTTACCCGCTGTGTACTGTACATGTACAGGAGCTGACACGGAGACACACATGGGCCGTAGAGTACCAGACGGGAGTGAATCATTCCCTTTTACCCGCTGTGTACTGCACATGTACAGGAGCTGACACTGAGACACACACGGGCCGTACAGTACCAGACGGGAGTGAATCGTTCCCTTTTACCCACTGTGTACTCTACATGTACAGGAGCTGATACTGATACACACACGGGCCGTACAGTACCAGACGGGAGTGAATCGTTTCCTTTTACCTGCTGTGTGCTGTACATGTACAGGAGCTGTCACTGAGACACACACGGGCCGTACAGTACCAGACGGGAGTGAATCGTTCCCTTTTACCCGCTGCGTACTGTACATGTACTGGAGCTGACACTGAGACACACACGGGCCGTACAGTACCAGACGGGAGTGAATCGTTCCCTTTTACCCGCGGTGTACTGTACATGTACAGCAGCTGACACTGAGACACACACGGGCCGTACAGTACCAGATGGGAGTGAATCGTTCCCTTTTACCCGCTGTGTACTGTACATGTACAGGAGCTGACACTGAGACACACACGGGCCGTACAGTACCAGACGGGAGTGAATCGTTCCCTTTTACCCGCTGTGTACTGCACATGTACAGGAGCTGACACTGAGACACACACGGGCCGTACAGTACCAGACGGGAGTGAATCGTTCCCTTTTACCCGCTGTGTACTGTACATGTACAGGAGCTGACACTGAGACACACACGGGCCGTACAGTACCAGGCGGGAGTGAATCGTTCCCTTTTAGCGGCTGTGTACTGTACATGTACAGGAACTGACACTGAGGCACACACGGGCTGTACAGTACCAGACGGGAGTGAATCGTTCCCTTTTACCTGCTGTGTACTGTACATGTACAGGAGCTGACACTGAGACACACATGGGCTGTTCAGTGCCAGACGGGAGTGAATCGTTCCCTTTTACCCGCTGTGTACTGTACATGTACAGGAGCTGACACTGAGACACACACGGGCCGTACAGTACCAGACGGGAGTGAATCGTTCCCTTTTACCCACTGTGTACTCTACATGTACAGGAGCTGATACTGATACATACACGGGCCGTACAGTACCACACGGGAGTGAATCGTTCCCTTTTACCTGCTGTGTGCTGTACATGTACAGGAGCTGTCCCTGAGACACACACGGGCCGTACAGTACCAGACGGGAGTGAATCGTTCCCTTTTACCCGCTGTGTACTGTACATGTACTGGAGCTGACACTGAGACACACACGGGCCGTACAGTACCAGACGGGAGTGAATCGTTCCCTTTAACCTGCTGTGTGCTGCACATGTACAGGAGCTGACACTGAGACACACACGGGCCGTACAGTACCAGACGGGAGTGAATCATTCCTTTTTACCCGCTGTGTGCTGTACATGTACAGGAGCTGTCACTGAGACACACACAGGCCGTACAGTACCAGAGGGAGTGAATCATTCCCTTTTACCCGCTGTGTGCTGTACATGTACAGGAGCTGACACTGAGACACACACGGGCCGTACAATACCAGAGGGAGTGAATCGTTCCCTTTTACCCACTGTGTGCTGTACATGTACAGGAGCTGACACTGAGACACACACGGGCCGTACAGTACCAGACGGGAGTGAACTATTCCCTTTTACCCGCTGTGTACTGTACAAGTACAGCAGCTGACACTGAGACACACACGGGCCGTACAGCACCAGACGGGAGTGAATCGTTCCCTTTTACCCGCTGTGTGCTGTACATGTACAGGAGCTGACAGTGAGACACACACGGGCCGTACAGTACCGGACGGGAGTGAATCATTCCCTTTTACCCACTGTGTGCTGTACATGTACAGGAGCTGACACTGAGACACACACAGGCCGTACAGTACCAGAGGGAGTGAATCGTTCCCTTTTACCCGCTGTGTGCTGTACATGTACAGGAGCTGACACAGACACACACGGGCCGTACAATACCAGAGGGAGTGAAACGTTCCCTTTTACCCACTGTGTGCTGTACATGTACAGGAGCTGAAACTGAGACACACGCAGGCCGCACAGTACCAGAGGGAGTGAATCGTTCCCTTTTACCCGCTGTGTGCCGAACATGAACAGGAGCTGACACTGAGACACACACGGGCCGTACAGTACCAGACGGGAGTGAACCATTCCCTGTTACCCGCTGTGTACTGCACATGTACAGGAGCTGACACTGAGACACACACGGGCCGTACAGTAGCAGACGGGAGTGAATCGTTCCCTTTTACCCGCTGTGTACTGTACATGTACAGGAGCTGACACTGAGACACACACGGGCCGTACAGTACCAGACGGGAGTGAATCGTTCCCTTTTACCCGCTGTGTGCTGTACATGTACAGGAGCTGACACTGAGACACACACGGGCCGTACAGTACCGGACGGGAGTGAATCGTTCCCTTTTACCCGCTGTGTGCTGTACATGTACAGGAGCTGACACAGACACACACGGGCCGTACAGTACCAGACGGGAGTGAATCGTTCCCTTTTACCCGCGGTGTACTGTACATGTACAGCAGCTGACACTGAGACACACACGGGCTGTACAGTACCAGACGGGAGTGAATCGTTCCCTTTTACCCGCTGTGTACTGGACATGTACAGGAGCTGACACTGAGACACACACGGGCTGTACAGTGCCAGATGGGAGTGAATCGTTCCTTTTTACCCGCTGTGTACTGTACATGTACAGGAGCTGACACTGAGACACACACGGGCCGTACAGTACCAGACGGGAGTGAATCGTTCCCTTTTACCCGCTGTGTACTGCACATGTACAGGAGCTGACACTGAGACACACACGGGCCGTACAGTACCAGACGGGAGTGAATCGTTCCCTTTTACCCGCTGTGTATTGTACATGTACAGGATCTGACACTGAGACACACATGGGCCGTAGAGTACCAGACGGGAGTGAATCGTTCCCTTTTACCCGCTGTGTACTGTACATGTACAGGAGCTGACACTGAGACACACACGGGCCCTACAGTACCAGACAGGAGTGAATCGTTCCCTTTTACCCACTGTGTACTCTACATGTACAGGAGCTGATACTGATACACACACGGGCCGTACAGTACCAGACAGGAGTGAATCGTTCCCTTTTACCTGCTGTGTGCTGTACATGTACAGGTGCTGTCACTGAGACACACACGGGCCGTACAGTACCAGACGGGAGTGAATCGTTCCCTTTTACCCGCTGTGTACTGTACATGTACTGGAGCTGACACTGAGACACACACGGGCCGTACAGCACCAGACGGGAGTGAATCGTTTCCTTTTACCCGCTGTGTACTGTACATGTACAGGAGCTGACACTGAGACACACACGGGCCGTACAGTACCAGACGGGAGTGAATCGTTCCCTTTTACCCGCTGTGTACTGTACATGTACAGGAGCTGACACTGAGACACACACGGGCCGTACAGTACCAGACGGGAGTGAATCGTTCCCTTTTACCCACTGTGTGCTCTGCATGTACAGGAGCTGACACTGAGACACACACGGGCCGTACAGTACCAGACGGGAGTGAATCATTCCTTTTTACCCGCTGTGTGCTGTACATGTACAGGAGCTGTCACTGAGACACACCCGGGCCGTGCAGTAGCAGATGGGAGTGAATTGTTCCCTTTTACCTGCAGTGTACTGTACATGTACAGCAGCTGACACTGAGACACACACGGGCCGTACAGTACCAGAGGGAGTGAATCGTTCCCTTTTACCCGCTGTGTGCTGTACATGTACAGGAGCTGACACTGAGACACACACAGGCCGTACAGTACCAGAGGGAGTGAATCATTCCCTTTTACCCACTGTGTACTGTACATGTACAGGAGCTGACACTGAGACACACACGGGCCGTACAGTACCAGACGGGAGTGAATCGTTCCCTTTTACCCACTGTGTACTCTACATGTACAGGAGCTGACACTGAGACACACACGGGCCGTACAATACCAGAGGGAGTGAATCGTTCCCTTTTACCCACTGTGTGCTGTACATGTACAGGAGCTGACACTGAGACACACACAGGCCGTACAGTACCAGAGGGAGTGAATCGTTCCCTTTTACCCCCTGTGTGCCGAACATGAACAGGAGCTGACACTGAGACACACACGGGCCGTACAGTACCAGACGGGAGTGAACCATTCCCTTTTACCCGCTGTGTACTGTACATGTACAGGAGCTGACACTGAGACACACACGGGCCGTACAGTACCAGACGGGAGTGAATCGTTCCCTTTTACCTGCTGTGTACTGTACATGTACAGGAGCTGACACTGAGACACACACGGGCCGTACAGCATCAGACAGGAGTGAATCGTTCCCTTTTACCCGATGTGTACTGTACATGTACAGGAGCTGACACTGTGACACACACGGGCCGTGCAGTACCAGACGGGAGTGAATCATTCCCTTTTACCCGATGTGTACTGTACATGTACAGGAGCTGACACTGAGACACACACGGGCGGTACAGTAGCAGACGGGAGTGAATCGTTCCCTTTTACCCGCTGTGTACTGTACATATACAGGAGCTGACACTGAGGCACACACGGGCCGTACAGTACCAGACGGGAGTGAATCGTTCCCTTTTACCCGCTGTGTGCTGTACATGAACAGGAGCTGACACTGAGACACACACGGGCCGGACAGTACCGGACGGGAGTGAATCGTTCCCTTTTATCCGCTGTGTGCTGTACATGTACAGGAGCTGACACAGACACACACGGGCCGTACAGTACCAGACGGGAGTGAATCGTTCCCTTTTACCCGCGGTGTACTGTACATGTACAGCAGCTGACACTGAGACACACACGGGCTGTACAGTACCAGACGGGAGTGAATCGTTCCCTTTTACCCGCTGTGTACTGTACATGTACAGGAGCTGACACTGAGACACACACGGGCAGTACAGTACCAGACGGGAGTGAATCGTTCCCTTTTACCCGCTGTGTACTGTACATGTACAGGAGCTGACACGGAGACACACATGGGCCGTAGAGTACCAGACGGGAGTGAATCATTCCCTTTTACCCGCTGTGTACTGCACATGTACAGGAGCTGACACTGAGACACACACGGGCCGTACAGTACCAGACGGGAGTGAATCGTTCCCTTTTACCCACTGTGTACTCTACATGTACAGGAGCTGATACTGATACACACACGGGCCGTACAGTACCAGACGGGAGTGAATCGTTTCCTTTTACCTGCTGTGTGCTGTACATGTACAGGAGCTGTCACTGAGACACACACGGGCCGTACAGTACCAGACGGGAGTGAATCGTTCCCTTTTACCCGCTGCGTACTGTACATGTACTGGAGCTGACACTGAGACACACACGGGCCGTACAGTACCAGACGGGAGTGAATCGTTCCCTTTTACCCGCGGTGTACTGTACATGTACAGCAGCTGACACTGAGACACACACGGGCCGTACAGTACCAGATGGGAGTGAATCGTTCCCTTTTACCCGCTGTGTACTGTACATGTACAGGAGCTGACACTGAGACACACACGGGCCGTACAGTACCAGACGGGAGTGAATCGTTCCCTTTTACCCGCTGTGTACTGCACATGTACAGGAGCTGACACTGAGACACACACGGGCCGTACAGTACCAGACGGGAGTGAATCGTTCCCTTTTACCCGCTGTGTACTGTACATGTACAGGAGCTGACACTGAGACACACACGGGCCGTACAGTACCAGGCGGGAGTGAATCGTTCCCTTTTAGCGGCTGTGTACTGTACATGGACAGGAACTGACACTGAGGCACACACGGGCTGTACAGTACCAGACGGGAGTGAATCGTTCCCTTTTACCTGCTGTGTACTGTACATGTACAGGAGCTGACACTGAGACACACATGGGCTGTTCAGTGCCAGACGGGAGTGAATCGTTCCCTTTTACCCGCTGTGTACTGTACATGTACAGGAGCTGACACTGAGACACACACGGGCCGTACAGTACCAGACGGGAGTGAATCGTTCCCTTTTACCCACTGTGTACTCTACATGTACAGGAGCTGATACTGATACATACACGGGCCGTACAGTACCACACGGGAGTGAATCGTTCCCTTTTACCTGCTGTGTGCTGTACATGTACAGGAGCTGTCCCTGAGACACACACGGGCCGTACAGTACCAGACGGGAGTGAATCGTTCCCTTTTACCCGCTGTGTACTGTACATGTACTGGAGCTGACACTGAGACACACACGGGCCGTACAGTACCAGACGGGAGTGAATCGTTCCCTTTAACCTGCTGTGTGCTGCACATGTACAGGAGCTGACACTGAGACACACACGGGCCGTACAGTACCAGACGGGAGTGAACTATTCCCTTTTACCCGCTGTGTACTGTACATGTACAGCAGCTGACACTGAGACACACACGGGCCGTACAGCACCAGACGGGAGTGAATCGTTCCCTTTTACCCGCTGTGTGCTGTACATGTACAGGAGCTGACAGTGAGACACACACGGGCCGTACAGTACCGGACGGGAGTGAATCATTCCCTTTTACCCACTGTGTGCTGTACATGTACAGGAGCTGACACTGAGACACACACAGGCCGTACAGTACCAGAGGGAGTGAATCGTTCCCTTTTACCCGCTGTGTGCTGTACATGTACAGGAGCTGACACAGACACACACGGGCCGTACAATACCAGAGGGAGTGAAACGTTCCCTTTTACCCACTGTGTGCTGTACATGTACAGGAGCTGAAACTGAGACACACGCAGGCCGCACAGTACCAGAGGGAGTGAATCGTTCCCTTTTACCCGCTGTGTGCCGAACATGAACAGGAGCTGACACTGAGACACACACGGGCCGTACAGTACCAGACGGGAGTGAACCATTCCCTGTTACCCGCTGTGTACTGCACATGTACAGGAGCTGACACTGCGACACACACGGGCCGTACAGTAGCAGACGGGAGTGAATCGTTCCCTTTTACCCGCTGTGTACTGTACATGTACAGGAGCTGACACTGAGACACACACGGGCCGTACAGTACCAGACGGGAGTGAATCGTTCCCTTTTACCCGCTGTGTGCTGTACATGTACAGGAGCTGACACTGAGACACACACGGGCCGTACAGTACCGGACGGGAGTGAATCGTTCCCTTTTACCCGCTGTGTGCTGTACATGTACAGGAGCTGACACAGACACACACGGGCCGTACAGTACCAGACGGGAGTGAATCGTTCCCTTTTACCCGCGGTGTACTGTACATGTACAGCAGCTGACACTGAGACACACACGGGCTGTACAGTACCAGACGGGAGTGAATCGTTCCCTTTTACCCGCTGTGTACTGGACATGTACAGGAGCTGACACTGAGACACACACGGGCTGTACAGTGCCAGATGGGAGTGAATCGTTCCTTTTTACCCGCTGTGTACTGTACATGTACAGGAGCTGACACTGAGACACACACGGGCCGTACAGTACCAGACGGGAGTGAATCGTTCCCTTTTACCCGCTGTGTACTGCACATGTACAGGAGCTGACACTGAGACACACACGGGCCGTACAGTACCAGACGGGAGTGAATCGTTCCCTTTTACCCGCTGTGTATAGTACATGTACAGGATCTGACACTGAGACACACATGGGCCGTAGAGTACCAGACGGGAGTGAATCGTTCCCTTTTACCCGCTGTGTACTGTACTTGTACAGGAGCTGACACTGAGACACACACGGGCCCTACAGTACCAGACAGGAGTGAATCGTTCCCTTTTACCCACTGTGTACTCTACATGTACAGGAGCTGATACTGATACACACACGGGCCGTACAGTACCAGACAGGAGTGAATCGTTCCCTTTTACCTGCTGTGTGCTGTACATGTACAGGTGCTGTCACTGAGACACACACGGGCCGTACAGTACCAGACGGGAGTGAATCGTTCCCTTTTACCCGCTGTGTACTGTACATGTACTGGAGCTGACACTGAGACACACACGGGCCGTACAGCACCAGACGGGAGTGAATCGTTTCCTTTTACCCGCTGTGTACTGTACATGTACAGGAGCTGACACTGAGACACACACGGGCCGTACAGTACCAGACGGGAGTGAATCGTTCCCTTTTACCCGCTGTGTACTGTACATGTACAGGAGCTGACACTGAGACACACACGGGCCGTACAGTACCAGACGGGAGTGAATCGTTCCCTTTTACCCAGTGTGTGCTCTGCATGTACAGGAGCTGACACTGAGACACACACGGGCCGTACAGTACCAGACGGGAGTGAATCATTCCTTTTTACCCGCTGTGTGCTGTACATGTACAGGAGCTGTCACTGAGACACACCCGGGCCGTGCAGTAGCAGACGGGAGTGAATTGTTCCCTTTTACCTGCAGTGTACTGTACATGTACAGCAGCTGACACTGAGACACACACGGGCCGTACAGTACCAGAGGGAGTGAATCGTTCCCTTTTACCCGCTGTGTGCTGTACATGTACAGGAGCTGACACTGAGACACACACAGGCCGTACAGTACCAGAGGGAGTGAATCATTCCCTTTTACCCACTGTGTACTGTACATGTACAGGAGCTGACACTGAGACACACACGGGCCGTACAGTACCAGACGGGAGTGAATCGTTCCCTTTTACCCACTGTGTACTCTACATGTACAGGAGCTGACACTGAGACACACACGGGCCGTACAATACCAGAGGGAGTGAATCGTTCCCTTTTACCCACTGTGTGCTGTACATGTACAGGAGCTGACACTGAGACACACACAGGCCGTACAGTACCAGAGGGAGTGAATCGTTCCCTTTTACCCCCTGTGAGCCGAACATGAACAGGAGCTGACACTGAGACACACACGGGCCGTACAGTACCAGACGGGAGTGAACCATTCCCTTTTACCCGCTGTGTACTGTACATGTACAGGAGCTGACACTGAGACACACACGGGCCGTACAGTACCAGACGGGAGTGAATCGTTCCCTTTTACCTGCTGTGTACTGTACATGTACAGGAGCTGACACTGAGACACACACGGGCCGTACAGCATCAGACAGGAGTGAATCGTTCCCTTTTACCCGATGTGTACTGTACATGTACAGGAGCTGACACTGTGACACACACGGGCCGTGCAGTACCAGACGGGAGTGAATCATTCCCTTTTACCCGATGTGTACTGTACATGTACAGGAGCTGACACTGAGACACACACGGGCGGTACAGTAGCAGACGGGAGTGAATCGTTCCCTTTTACCCGCTGTGTACTGTACATATACAGGAGCTGACACTGAGGCACACACGGGCCGTACAGTACCAGACGGGAGTGAATCGTTCCCTTTTACCCGCTGTGTGCTGTACATGAACAGGAGCTGACACTGAGACACACACGGGCCGGACAGTACCGGACGGGAGTGAATCGTTCCCTTTTATCCGCTGTGTGCTGTACATGTACAGGAGCTGACACAGACACACACGGGCCGTACAGTACCAGACGGGAGTGAATCGTTCCCTTTTACCCGCGGTGTACTGTACATGTACAGCAGCTGACACTGAGACACACACGGGCTGTACAGTACCAGACGGGAGTGAATCGTTCCCTTTTACCCGCTGTGTACTGTACATGTACAGGAGCTGACACTGAGACACACACGGGCAGTACAGTACCAGACGGGAGTGATTCGTTCCCTTTTACCCGCTGTGTACTGTACATGTACAGGAGCTGACACGGAGACACACATGGGCCGTAGAGTACCAGACGGGAGTGAATCATTCCCTTTTACCCGCTGTGTACTGCACATGTACAGGAGCTGACACTGAGACACACACGGGCCGTACAGTACCAGACGGGAGTGAATCGTTCCCTTTTACCCACTGTGTACTCTACATGTACAGGAGCTGATACTGATACACACACGGGCCGTACAGTACCAGACGGGAGTGAATCGTTTCCTTTTACCTGCTGTGTGCTGTACATGTACAGGAGCTGTCACTGAGACACACACGGGCCGTACAGTACCAGACGGGAGTGAATCGTTCCCTTTTACCCGCTGCGTACTGTACATGTACTGGAGCTGACACTGAGACACACACGGGCCGTACAGTACCAGACGGGAGTGAATCGTTCCCTTTTACCCGCGGTGTACTGTACATGTACAGCAGCTGACACTGAGACACACACGGGCCGTACAGTACCAGATGGGAGTGAATCGTTCCCTTTTACCCGCTGTGTACTGTACATGTACAGGAGCTGACACTGAGACACACACGGGCCGTACAGTACCAGACGGGAGTGAATCGTTCCCTTTTACCCGCTGTGTACTGCACATGTACAGGAGCTGACACTGAGACACACACGGGCCGTACAGTACCAGACGGGAGTGAATCGTTCCCTTTTACCCGCTGTGTACTGTACATGTACAGGAGCTGACACTGAGACACACACGGGCCGTACAGTACCAGGCGGGAGTGAATCGTTCCCTTTTAGCGGCTGTGTACTGTACATGTACAGGAACTGACACTGAGGCACACACGGGCTGTACAGTACCAGACGGGAGTGAATCGTTCCCTTTTACCTGCTGTGTACTGTACATGTACAGGAGCTGACACTGAGACACACATGGGCTGTTCAGTGCCAGACGGGAGTGAATCGTTCCCTTTTACCCGCTGTGTACTGTACATGTACAGGAGCTGACACTGAGACACACACGGGCCGTACAGTACCAGACGGGAGTGAATCGTTCCCTTTTACCCACTGTGTACTCTACATGTACAGGAGCTGATACTGATACATACACGGGCCGTACAGTACCACACGGGAGTGAATCGTTCCCTTTTACCTGCTGTGTGCTGTACATGTACAGGAGCTGTCCCTGAGACACACACGGGCCGTACAGTACCAGACGGGAGTGAATCGTTCCCTTTTACCCGCTGTGTACTGTACATGTACTGGAGCTGACACTGAGACACACACGGGCCGTACAGTACCAGACGGGAGTGAATCGTTCCCTTTAACCTGCTGTGTGCTGCACATGTACAGGAGCTGACACTGAGACACACACGGGCCGTACAGTACCAGACGGGAGTGAATCATTCCTTTTTACCCGCTGTGTGCTGTACATGTACAGGAGCTGTCACTGAGACACACAGAGGCCGTACAGTACCAGAGGGAGTGAATCATTCCCTTTTACCCGCTGTGTGCTGTACGTGTACAGGAGCTGACACTGAGACACACACGGGCCGTACAATACCAGAGGGAGTGAATCGTTCCCTTTTACCCACTGTGTGCTGTACATGTACAGGAGCTGACACTGAGACACACACGGGCCGTACAGTACCAGACGGGAGTGAACTATTCCCTTTTACCCGCTGTGTACTGTACATGTACAGCAGCTGACACTGAGACACACACGGGCCGTACAGCACCAGACGGGAGTGAATCGTTCCCTTTTACCCGCTGTGTGCTGTACATGTACAGGAGCTGACAGTGAGACACACACGGGCCGTACAGTACCGGACGGGAGTGAATCGTTCCCTTTTACCCGCTGTGTGCTGTACATGTACAGGAGCTGACACAGACACACACGGGCCGTACAGTACCAGACGGGAGTGAATCGTTCCCTTTTACCCGCGGTGTACTGTACATGTACAGCAGCTGACACTGAGACACACACGGGCTGTACAGTACTAGACGGGAGTGAATCGTTCCCCTTTACCCGCTGTGTACTGTACATGTACAGGAGCTGACACTGAGACACACACGGGCTGTACAGTACCAGATGGGAGTGAATCGTTCCCTTTTACCCGCTGTGTACTGTACATGTACAGGAGCTGACACTGAGACACACACGGGCCGTACAGTACCAGACGGGAGTGAATCGTTCCCTTTTACCCGCTGTGTACTGCACATGTACAGGAGCTGACACTGAGACACACACGGGCCGTACAGTACCAGACGGGAGTGAATCGTTCCCTTTTACCCGCTGTGTACTGTACATGTACAGGAGCTGACACTGAGACACACATGGGCCGTAGAGTACCAGACGGGAGTGAATCGTTCCCTTTTACCCGCTGTGTACTGTACATGTACAGGAGCTGAAACTGAGACACACACGGGCCGTACAGTACCAGACGGGAGTGAATCGTTCCCTTTTACCTGCTGTGTACTGTACATGTACAGGAGCTGACACTGAGACACACATGGGCTGTTCAGTGCCAGACGGGAGTGAATCGTTCCCTTTTACCCGCTGTGTACTGTACATGTACAGGAGCTGACACTGAGACACACACGGGCCGTACAGTACCAGACGGGAGTGAATCGTTCCCTTTTACCCACTGTGTACTGTACATGTACAAGAGCTGACACTGAGACACACACGGGCCGTACAGTACCAGACGGGAGTGAATCGTTCCCTTTTACCCACTGTGTACTGTACATGTACAGAAGCTGAAACTGAGACACACACGGGCCGTACAGTACCAGACGGGAGTGAATCGTTCCCTTTTACCCACTGTGTACTGTACATGTACAGGAGCTGACACTGAGACACACACGGGCCGTACAGTACCAGACGGGAGTGAATCGTTTCCTTTTACCCGTTGTGTACTGTACATGTACAGGAGCTGACACTGAGACACACACGGGCCGTACAGCACCAGACGGGAGTGAATCGTTCCCTTTTACCCGCTGTGTGCTGTACATGTACAGGAGCTGATACTGAGACACACACGGGCTGTACAGTACCAGACGGGAGTGAATCGTTCCCTTTTACCCGCTGTTTGTGCTGTACATGTACAGGAGTTGACACTGAGGCACACACGGGCCGTACAGTACCAGACGGGAGTGAATCGTTCCCTTTTACCCGCTGTGTACTGTACATGTACAGGAGCTGACACTGAGACACACACGGGCCGTACAGTACCAGACGGGAGTGAATCGTTCCCTTTT
Source organism: Somniosus microcephalus (assembly GCF_052327205.1). Lineage (NCBI taxonomy): Eukaryota > Metazoa > Chordata > Chondrichthyes > Squaliformes > Somniosidae > Somniosus > Somniosus microcephalus. The sequence goes on from NW_028225179.1 coordinate 47,197,405, forward strand.
ACCCACTCTGTGCTGTGCATGTACAGGAGCTGACACTGAGACACACACGGGCCGTACAGTACCAGACGGGAGTGAATCATTCCTTTTTACCCGCTGTGTGCTGTACATGTACAGGAGCTGTCACTGAGACACACCCGGGCCGTGCAGTAGCAGATGGGAGTGAATTGTTCCCTTTTACCTGCTGTGTACTGTACATGTACAGCAGCTGACACTGAGACACACACAGGCCGTACAGTACCAGAGGGAGTGAATCATTCCCTTTTACCCACTGTGTGCTGTACATGTACAGGAGCTGACACTGAGACACACACAGGCCGTACAGTACCAGAGGGAGTGAATCGTTCCCTTTTACCCGCTGTGTGCTGTACATGTACAGGAGCTGACACAGACACACACGGGCCGTACAATACCAGAGGGAGTGAATCGTTCCCTTTTACCCACTGTGTGCTGTACATGTACAGGAGCTGACACTGAGACACACGCAGGCCGCACAGTACCAGAGGGAGTGAATCGTTCCCTTTTACCCGCAGTGTGCCGAACATGAACAGGAGCTGACACTGAGACACACACGGGCCGTACAGTACCAGACGGGAGTGAACCATTCCCTGTTACCCGCTGTGTACTGTACATGGACAGGAGCTGACACTGAGACACACACGGGCCGTACAGTAGCAGACGGGAGTGAATCGTTCCCTTTTACCCGCTGTGTACTGTACATGTACAGGAGCTGACACTGAGACACACACGGGCCGTACAGTACCAGACGGGAGTGAATCGTTCCCTTTTACCCGCTGTGTGCTGTACATGTACAGGAGCTGACACTGAGACACACACGGGCCGTACAGTACCGGACGGGAGTGAATCGTTCCCTTTTACCCGCTGTGTGCTGTACATGTACAGGAGCTGACACAGACACACACGGGCTGTACAGTGCCAGATGGGAGTGAATCGTTCCTTTTTACCCGCTGTGTACTGTACATGTACAGGAGCTGACACTGAGACACACACGGGCCGTACAGTACCAGACGGGAGTGAATCGTTCCCTTTTACCCGCTGTGTACTGCACATGTACAGGAGCTGACACTGAGACACACACGGGCCGTACAGTACCAGACGGGAGTGAATCGTTCCCTTTTACCCGCTGTGTACTGTACATGTACAGGATCTGACACTGAGACACACATGGGCCGTAGAGTACCAGACGGGAGTGAATCGTTCCCTTTTACCCGCTGTGTACTGTACATGTACAGGAGCTGACACTGAGACACACACGGGCCCTACAGTACCAGACAGGAGTGAATCGTTCCCTTTTACCCACTGTGTACTCTACATGTACAGGAGCTGATACTGATGCACACACCGGCCGTACAGTACCAGACAGGAGTGAATCGTTCCCTTTTACCCGCTGTGTGCTGTACATGTGCAGGAGCTGACACTGAGACACACACAGGCCGTACAGTACCAGAGGGAGTGAATCATTCCCTTTTACCCACTGTGTGCTGTACATGTACAGGAGCTGACACTGAGACACACACAGGCCATACAGTACCAGAGGGAGTGAATCATTCCCTTTTACCCGCTGTGTGCCGAACATGAACAGGAGCTGACACTGAGACACACACGGGCCGTACAGTACCAGACGGGAGTGAATCATTCCTTTTTACCCGCTGTGTGCTGTACATGTCCAGGAGCTGTCACTGAGACACACACAGGCCGTACAGTACCAGAGGGAGTGAATCATTCCCTTTTACCCGCTGTGTGCTGTCCATGTACAGGAGCTGACACTGAGACACACACGGGCCGTACAATACCAGAGGGAGTGATTCGTTCCCTTTTACCCACTGTGTGCTGTACATGTACAGGAGCTGACACTGAGACACACACGGGCCGTACAGTACCAGACGGGAGTGAACTATTCCCTTTTACCCGCTGTGTACTGTACATGTACAGGAGCTGACACTGAGACACACACGGGCCGTACAGTGCCGGACGGGAGTGAATCGTTCCCTTTTACCCGCTGTGTGCTGTACATGTACAGGAGCTGACAGTGAGACACACACGGGCCGTACAGTGCCGGACGGGAGTGAATCGTTCCCTTTTACCCGCTGTGTGCTGTACATGTACAGGAGCTGACACAGACACACACGGGCCGTACAGTACCAGACGGGAGTGAATCGTTCCCTTTTACCCGCGGTGTACTGTACATGTACAGCAGCTGACACTGAGACACACACGGGCTGTACAGTACCAGATGGGAGTGAATCATTCCCTTTTACCCGCTGTGTACTGTACATGTACAGGAGCTGACACTGAGGCACACACGGGCCGTACAGTACCAGACGGGAGTGAATCGTTCCCTTTTACCCGCTGTGTACTGCACATGTACAGGAGCTGACACTGAGACACACACGGGCCGTACAGTACCAGACGGGAGTGAATCGTTCCCTTTTACCCGCTGTGTACTGTACATATACAGGAGCTGACACTGAGACACACACGGGCCGTACAGTACCAGACGGGAGTGAATCGTTCCTTTTTACCCGCTGTGTACTGTACAAGTACAGGAGCTGACACTGAGACACACACGGGCCGTACAGTACCAGACGGGAGTGAATCATTCCCTTTTACCCACTGTGTACTGTACATGTACAGGAGCTGACACTGAGACACACACGGGCCGTACAGCACCAGACGGGAGTGAATCGTTTCCTTTTACCCGCTGTGTACTGTACATGTACAGGAGCTGACACTGAGACACACACGGGCCGTACAGCACCAGACGGGAGTGAATCGTTCCCTTTTACCCGCTGTGTGCTGTACATGTACAGGAGCTGATACTGAGACACACACGGGCTGTACAGTACCAGACGGGAGTGAATCGTTCCCTTTTACCCGCTGTTTGTGCTGTACATGTACAGGAGTTGACACTGAGGCACACACGGGCCGTACAGTACCAGACGGGAGTGAATCGTTCCCTTTTACCCGCTGTGTACTGTACATGTACAGGAGCTGACACTGAGACACACACGGGCCGTACAGTACCAGACGGGAGTGAATCGTTCCCTTTTACCCACTCTGTGCTGTGCATGTACAGGAGCTGACACTGAGACACACACGGGCCGTACAGTACCAGACGGGAGTGAATCATTCCTTTTTACCCGCTGTGTGCTGTACATGTACAGGAGCTGTCACTGAGACACACCCGGGCCGTGCAATAGCAGACGGGAGTGAATTGTTCCCTTTTACCTGCTGTGTACTGTACATGTACAGCAGCTGACACTGAGACACACACGGGCCGTACAGTACCAGAGGGAGTGAATCGTTCCCTTTGACCCGCTGTGTGCTGTACATGTACAGGAGCTGACACTGCGACACACACAGGCCATACAGTACCAGACAGGAGTGAATCGTTCCCTTTTACCCGCTGTGTGCTGTACATGTACAGGAGCTGACACTGAGACACACACAGGCCGTACAGTACCAGAGGGAGTGAATCATTCCCTTTTACCCACTGTGTGCTGTACATGTACAGGAGCTGACACTGAGACACACACAGGCCGTACAGTACCAGAGGGAGTGAATCGTTCCCTTTTACCCGCTGTGTGCTGTACATGTACAGGAGCTGACACAGACACACACGGGCCGTACAATACCAGAGGGAGTGAATTGTTTCCTTTTACCCACTGTGTGCTGTACATGTACAGGAGCTGAAACTGAGACACACGCAGGCCGCACAGTACCAGAGGGAGTGAATCGTTCCCTTTTACCCGCTGTGTGCCGAACATGAACAGGAGCTGACACTGAGACACACACGGGCCGTACAGTACCAGACGGGAGTGAACCATTCCCTGTTACCCGCTGTGTACTGCACATGTACAGGAGCTGACACTGAGACACACACGGGCCGTACAGTAGCAGACGGGAGTGAATCGTTCCCTTTTACCCGCTGTGTACTGTACATGTACAGGAGCTGACACTGAGACACACACGGGCCGTACAGTACCAGACGGGAGTGAATCGTTCCCTTTTACCCGCTGTGTGCTGTACATGTACAGGAGCTGACACTGAGACACACACGGGCCGTACAGTACCGGACGGGAGTGAATCGTTCCCTTTTACCCGCTGTGTGCTGTACATGTACAGGAGCTGACACAGACACACACGGGCCGTACAGTACCAGACGGGAGTGAATCGTTCCCTTTTACCCGCGGTGTACTGTACATGTACAGCAGCTGACACTGAGACACACACGGGCTGTACAGTACCAGACGGGAGTGAATCGTTCCCTTTTACCCGCTGTGTACTGGACATGTACAGGAGCTGACACTGAGACACACACGGGCTGTACAGTGCCAGATGGGAGTGAATCGTTCCTTTTTACCCGCTGTGTACTGTACATGTACAGGAGCTGACACTGAGACACACACGGGCCGTACAGTACCAGACGGGAGTGAATCGTTCCCTTTTACCCGCTGTGTACTGCACATGTACAGGAGCTGACACTGAGACACACACGGGCCGTACAGTACCAGACGGGAGTGAATCGTTCCCTTTTACCCGCTGTGTTTTGTACATGTACAGGATCTGACACTGAGACACACATGGGTCGTAGAGTACCAGACGGGAGTGAATCGTTCCCTTTTACCCGCTGTGTACTGTACATGTACAGGAGCTGACACTGAGACACACACGGGCCCTACAGTACCAGACAGGAGTGAATCGTTCCCTTTTACCCACTGTGTACTCTACATGTACAGGAGCTGATACTGATACACACACGGGCCGTACAGTACCAGACAGGAGTGAATCGTTCCCTTTTACCTGCTGTGTGCTGTACATGTACAGGTGCTGTCACTGAGACACACACGGGCCGTACAGTACCAGACGGGAGTGAATCGTTCCCTTTTACCCGCTGTGTACTGTACATGTACTGGAGCTGACACTGAGACACACACGGGCCGTACAGCACCACACGGGAGTGAATCGTTTCCTTTTACCCGCTGTGTACTGTACATGTACAGGAGCTGACACTGAGACACACACGGGCCGTACAGTACCAGACGGGAGTGAATCATTCCCTTTTACCCGCTGTGTACTGTACATGTACAGGAGCTGACACTGAGACACACACGGGCCGTACAGTACCAGACGGGAGTGAATCGTTCCCTTTTACCCACTGTGTGCTCTGCATGTACAGGAGCTGACACTGAGACACACACGGGCCGTACAGTACCAGACGGGAGTGAATCATTCCTTTTTACCCGCTGTGTGCTGTACATGTACAGGAGCTGTCACTGAGACACACCCGGGCCGTGCAGTAGCAGACGGGAGTGAATTGTTCCCTTTTACCTGCAGTGTACTGTACATGTACAGCAGCTGACACTGAGACACACACGGGCCGTACAGTACCAGAGGGAGTGAATCGTTCCCTTTTACCCGCTGTGTGCTGTACATGTACAGGAGCTGACACTGAGACACACACAGGCCGTACAGTACCAGAGGGAGTGAATCATTCCCTTTTACCCACTGTGTGCTGTACATGTACAGGAGCTGACACTGAGACACACACAGGCCGTACAGTACCAGAGGGAGTGAATCATTCCCTTTTACCCGCTGTGTGCCGAACATGAACAGGAGCTGACACTGAGACACACACGGGCCGTACAGTACCAGACGGGAGTGAACCATTCCCTTTTACCCGCTGTGTACTGTACATGTACAGGAGCTGACACTGAGACACACACGGGCTGTACAGTACCAGACGGGAGTGAATCATTCCCTTTTACCCGCTGTGCGCTGTACATGTACAGGAGCTGACACTGAGACACACACGGGCCGTACAGTACCAGACGGGAGTGAATCGTTCCCTTTTGCCCGCTGTGTGCTGTACATGTACAGGGGCTGACACTGAGACACACACGGGCCGTACAGCACCAGACGGGAGTGAATCATTCCCTTTAACCTGCTGTGTGCTGTACATGTACAGGAGCTGACACTGAGACACACACGGGCCGCACAGTACCAGACGGGAGTGAATCGTTTCCTTTTACCCGCTGTGTACTGTACATGTACAGGAGCTGACACTGAGACACACACGGGCCGTACAGTACCAGACGGGAGTGAATCGTTCCCTTTTACCCGCTGTGTGCTGTACATGTACAGGAGCTGAAACTGAGACACACACGGGCCGTACAGCACCAGACAGGAGTGAATCATTCCCTTTTACCCGCTGTGTACTGTACATGTACAAGAGCTGACACTGAGTCACACACGGGCCGTACAGTACCAGACTGGAGTGAATCGTTCCCTTTTACCCGCTGTGTACTGTACATGTACAGGAGCTGACACTGAGACACACATGGGCCGTACAGTACCAGACTGGAGTGAATCGTTCCCTTTTACCCGCTGTGTGCTGTACATGTACAGGAGCTGTCCCTGAGACACACACGGACCGTACAGTACCAGACTGGAGTGAATCGTTCCCTTTTACCCGCTGTGTACTGTACATGTACAGGAGCTGACACTGAGACACACATGGGCCGTACAGTACCAGACTGGAGTGAATCGTTCCCTTTTACCCACTGTGTACTCTACATGTACAGGAGCTGATACTGATACACACACGTGCCGTACAGTACCAGACGGGAGTGAATCGTTCCCTTTTACCCACTGTGTACTGTACATGTACAGGTGCTGTCACTGAGACACACACGGGCCGTACAGTACCAGACGGGAGTGAATCGTTCCCTTCTACCCGCTGTGTACTGTCCATGTACAGGAGCTGTCACTGAGACACACACGGGCCGTACAGTACCAGACGGGAGTGAATCGTTCCCTTTTACCCGCTGTGTACTGTACATGTACTGGAGCTGACACTGAGACACACACGGGCCGTACAGTACCAGACGGGAGTGAATCGTTCCCTTTTACCCGCTGTGTACTGTACATGTACAGGAGCTGACACTGAGACACACACGGGCCGTACAGTACCAGACGGGAGTGAATCGTTCCCTTTTACCCGCTGTGTACTGTACATGTACAGGAGCTGACACTGAGACACACACGGACCGTACAGTACCAGATGGGAGTGAATCGTTTCCTTTTACCCGCTGTGTACTGTACATGTACAGGAGCTGACACTGAGACACACATCGGCCGTACAGTACCAGACGGGAGTGAATCGTTTCCTTTTACCCGCTGTGTACTGTACATGTACAGGAGCTGACACTGAGACACACACGGGCCGTACAGCACCAGATGGGAGTGAATCGTTCCCTTTTACCCGCTGTGTACTGTACATGTACAGGAGCTGACACTGAGACACACACGGGCCGTACAGTACCAGACGGGAGTGAATCGTTCCCTTTTGCCCGCTGTGTGCTGTACATGTACAGGAGCTGACACTGAGACACACATCGGCCGTACAGTACCAGACGGGAGTGAATCGTTTCCTTTTACCCACTGTGTAATGTACATATACAGGAGCTGACACTGAGACACACACGGGCTGTACAGTACCAGACAGGAGTGAATCGTTCCCTTTTACCCGCTGTGTGCTGTACATGTACAGGAGCTGACACTGAGACATACACGGGCCGTACAGCACCAGACGGGAGTGAATCGTTCCCTTTTACCCGCTGTGTGCTGTACATGTACAGGAGCTGACACTGAGACACTCACGGACCGTACAGTACCAGACAGGAGTGAATCGTTCCCTTTTACCCGCTGTGTACTGTACATGTACAGGTGCTGACACTGAGACACACACGGGCCGTACAGTACCAGACAGGAGTGAATCGTTCCCCTTTACCCGCTGTGTACTGTACATGTACTGGAGCTGACACTGAGACACACACGGGCCGTACAGTACCAGACGGGAGTGAATCGTTCCCTTTTACCCACTGTGTACTGTACATGTACTGGAGCTGACACTGAGACACACACGGGCCGTACAGTACCAGAGGGAGTGAATCGTTCCCTTTTACCCACTGTGTGCTGTACATGTACAGGAGCTGACACTGAGACACACACAGGCCGTACAGTACCAGAGGGAGTGAATCATTCCCTTTTACCTGCTGTGTGCCGAACATGAACAGGAGCTGACACTGAGACACACACGGGCCGTACAGTACCAGACGGGAGTGAATCGTTCCCTTTTACCCGCTGTGTACTGTACATGTACTGGAGCTGACACTGAGACACACACGGGCTGTACAGTACCAGACGGGAGTGAATCGTTCCCTTTTACCCGCTGTGCGCTGTACATGTACCGGAGCTGACACTGAGACACACACGGCCTGTACAGTACCAAACGGGAGTGAATCATTCCCTTTTACCCGCTGTGCGCTGTACATGTACAGGAGCTGACACTGAGACACACACGGGCCGTACAGTACCAGACGGGAGTGAATCGTTCCCTTTTACCCGCTGTGTGCTGTACATGTACAGGGGCTGACACTGAGACACACACGGGCCGTACAGCACCAGACGGGAGTGAATCGTTCCCTTTAACCTGCTGTGTGCTGTACATGTACAGGAGCTGACACTGAGACACACACTGGCCGCACAGTACCAGACGGGAGTGAATCGTTCCCTTTTACCCGATGTGTACTGTACATGTACAAAAGCTGACACTGAGACACACACTGGCCGCACAGTACCAGACGGGAGTGAATCGTTCCCTTTTACCCGCTGTGTACTGTACATGTACTGGAGCTGACACTGAGACACACACGGGCCGTGCGGTACCCGACGGGAGTGAATCGTTCCCTTTTACCCGCTGTGTACTGTACATGTACTGGAGCTGACACTGAGACACACACGGGCCGTACAGTACCAGACGGGAGTGAATCGTTCCCTTTTACCCGCTGTGTACTGTACATTTACAGGAGCTGACACTGAGACACACACGGGCCGTACAGTACCAGACAGGAGTGAATCATTCCCTTTTTACCCGATGTGTACTGTACAGGTACAGGAGCTGACACTGAGACACACACGGGCCGTACAGTACCAGACGGGAGAGAATCGTTCCCTTTTCCCAGCTGTGTACTGTACATGTACAGGAGCTGACACTGAGACACACACGGGCTGTACAGTACCAGACGGAAGTGAATCGTTCCCTTTTACTCGCTGTGTGCTGTACATATACAGGAGCTGACACTGAGACACACACGGGCCACACAGTACCAGACGGGAGTGAATCGTTCCCTTTTACTCGCTGTGTGCTGTACATGTACAGGAGCAGACACTGAGACACACACGGGCCGTACAGTACCAGGCGGGAGTGAATCGTTCCCTTTTACCCACTGTGTAATGTACATGTACAGGAGCTGACACTGAGACACACACGGACCGTACAGTACTAGACGGGACTGAATCGTTTCCTTTTACCCGCTGTGTAATGTACATGTACAGGAGCTGACACTGAGACACACACGGGCCGTACAGTACCAGACTGGAGTGAATCGTTCCCTTTTACCCGCTGTGTGCTGTACATGTACAGGAGCTGACACTGAGACACACACGGGCTGTACAGTACCAGACGGGAGTGAATCGTTCCCTTTTTCCCGCTGTGTGCTGTACATGTACAGGAGCTGACACTGAGACACACATGGGCCGTACAGTACCAGACGGGAGTGAATCATTCCCTTTTACCCACTGTGTACTGTACATTTACAAGAGCTGACACTGAGACAGACACGGGCCGTACAGTACCAGACGGGAGTGAATCGTTCCCTTTTACCCGCTGTGTGCTGTACATGTACAGGAGCTGTCACTGAGACACACACGGGCCATACAGTACCAGACGGGAGTGAATCGTTTCCTTTTACCCGCTGTGTACTGTACATGTACAGGAGCTGACACTGAGACACACACGGCCCGTACAGTACCAGACAAGAGTGAATCGTTCCCTTTTACCCGCTGTGTGCTGTACATGTACAGGAGCTGAACACTGAGACACACACGGGCCGTACAGTACCAGACGGGAGTGAATCGTTCCCTTTAACCCGCTGTGTGCTGTACATGTACAGGAGCTGTCACTGAGACACACACGGGCCATACAGTACCAGACGGGAGTGATTCATTCCCTTTTACCCGCTGTGTGCTGTACATGTACAGGAGCTGACACTGAGACAGACACGGGCCGTACAGTACCAGACGGGAGTGAATCGTTCCCTTTTACCCGCTGTGTACTGTACATGTACAGGAGCTGACACTGAGACACACACGGACCATGCAGTACCAGACGGGAGTGAATCATTTCCTTTTACCCGCTGTGTACTGTACATGTACAGGACCTGACACTGAGACACACACGGCCCGTACAGTACCAGATGGGAGTGAATCGTTCCCTTTTACCGGCTGTGTACTGTACATGTACAGGAGCTGACACTGAGACACACACGGGCTGTACAGTACCAGACTGGAGTGAATCGTTCCCTTTTACCCGCTGTGTGCTGTACATGTACAGGAGCTGACACTGAGACACACAAGGGCAGTGCAGTACCAGACGGGAGTGAATCATTCCCTTTTACCCACTGTGTGCTGTACATGTGCAGGAGCTGACACTGAGACACACATGGGCTGTACAGTGCCAGACGGGAGTGAATCGTTCCCTTTTACCCACTGTGTGCTGTACATGTACAGGAGCTGACACTGACACACACATGGGCTGTACAGTGCCAGACGGGAGTGAATCGTTCCCTTTTACGGTCTGTGTACTCTTCTTTGAGGAAGTAACATACAGGGTGGATAAAGGTGAACCAGTGGACGTAGTGTATTTAGACTTCCAAAAGGCATTTGACAAGGTGCCACACAAAAGATTATTGCTTAAGATAAAAAATCACGGGATTGGGGGTAATATTCTGGCATGGATAGAGGATTGGCTATCTAACAGAAGGCAGAGAGTTGGGATAAATGGTTCATTCTCAGACTGGCAATCAGTAACCAGTGGTGTTCCGCAGGGGTCAGTGCTGGGTCCCCAACTCTTTACAATCTATATTAACGATTTGGAGGAGGGGACCGAGTGTAACATATCAAAGTTTGCAGATGATACTAAGATGGGAGGGAAAGTAGTGAGTGAGGAGGACATAAAAACCTGCAAAGGGACATAGACAGGCTAAGTAAGTGGGCAGAGATTTGGCAGATGGAATACAATACTGGAAAGTGTGAGGTTATGCACGTTGGCAGGAAAAATCGTAGAGCAAGTTATTATCTTAATGGCAAGAAACTGGAAAGTACTGAAGTACAAAGGGTTTTGGGGGTCCTGGTGCACAAAACTCAAAAGGTTAGTATGCAGGTGCAGCAAGTGATTAAGAAGGCCAATGGAATGTTGGCTTTCATTGCTAGGGGGATGGAATATAAAAATAGGGAGGTACTGCTTCAGTTGTACAAGGTATTGGTGAGACCACACCTGGAATACTGCCTACAGTTTTGGTGTCCATACTTAAGAAAAGACATACTTGCTCTCGAGTCAGTACAAAGAAGGTTCACTCGGTTAATCCTGGGGATGAGGGGATGGACATATGAGGAGAGGTTGAGTAGATTGGGACTCTACTCATTGGAGTTCAGAAGAATGAGAGGCGATCTTATTGAAACATATAAGATTGTGAAGGGGTTGGATCGGGTGGATGCGGGGAGGATGTTCCAGATGATGGGTGAAACTAGAACTAGGGGGCATAGTCTTAGAATAAGGGGCTGCTCTTTCAAAACTGAGATGAGGAGGAACTACTTCACTCAGAGGGTGGTAGGTCCATGGAATATGTTGCCCCAAAAAGCTGTCGAAGCTACATCATTACATAAATTTAAAACAGAAATAGACAGTTTCCTAGAAGAAAAGGGAATTAAGGGTTACGGGGAGCGGGCAGGAATTTGGACATGAGTCTAGGTTCGGATCGGTCATGGCCCTGTGGGTAGCGGAGCGGGCCCAGGGGCCGTGTAGCCTGATCCTGCTCCTGTTTCGTGTGTCTAATTCTGTTAGATTCAGGAGATGGTTCTGTGATAGTAGATTGGTGGTTAGGATCAGATCAGCCATGATCTTATTGAATGGCGGAGCAGGCTCGAGGGGCCAATTGGCCTACTCCTGCTCCTATTTCTTATGTTCTTATGTTCTTATGTACAGGAGCTGACACTGAGACACACACGGGCCGTACAGTACCAGACGGGAGTGAATCGTTCCCTTTTACCCGCTGTGTGCTGTACATGTACAGGAGCTGATACTGAGACACACACAGACCGTACAGTACCAGACGGGAGTGAATCGTTCCATTTTACCCGCTGTTTGTGCTGTACACGTACAGGAGCTGACACTGAGACACACACGGGCTGTACAGCACCAGACGGGAGTGAATCGTTCCCTTTTACCCGCTGTGTGCTGTACAGGTACAGGTGCTGACACAGACACACACGGGCCGTACAGTACCAGACGGGAGTGAATCACTCTTTTTACCCACTGTGTGCTGTACGTGTACAGGAGCTGACACTGAGACACACACGGGCCGTACAGTACCAGACGGGAGTGAATCGTTCCCTTTTACCCACTGTGTGCTTTACATGTACAGGAGCTGACACTGAGACACACACGGGCCGTACAGTACCAGACGGGAGTGAATCATTCCTTTTTACCCGCTGTGTGCTGTACATGTACAGGAGCTGACACTGAGACACACCCGGGCCGTACAGTAGCAGACAGGAGTGAATTATTCCCTTTTACCTGCTGTGTACTGTACATGTACAGGAGCTGACACTGAGACACACACGGGCCGTACAGTACCAGACGGGAGTGAATCGGTCCCTTTTACCCACTGTGTGCTGTACATGTACAGGAGCTGACACTGAGACACACACGGGCCGTACAGTACCAGAGGGAGTGAATCGTTCCCTTTTACCCACTGTGTGCTGTACATGTACAGGAGCTGACACTGAGACACACATGGGCCGTACAGTACCAGATGGGAGTGAATCGTTCCCTTTTACCCTCTGTGTGCTGTACATGTACAGGAGTTGACACTGAGACACACACGGGCTGTGCAGTACCAGACGGGATTGAATCGTTCCATTTTACCCGCTGTGTGCCGAACATGTACAGGAGCTGACACTGAGACACACACGGGCCGTACAGTACCAGACGGGAGTGAACCGTTCCCTTTTACCCGCTGTGTACTGTACATGTACAGGAGCTGACACTGAGACACACACGGGCCGTACAGTACCAGACGGGAGTGAATCGTTCCCTTTTACCCGCTGTGTACTGTACATGTAGAGGAGCTGAAACTGAGACACACACGGGCCGTACAGTACCAGACGGGAGTGAATCGTTCCCTTTTACCTGCTGTGTGCTGTACATGTACAGGAGCTGACACTGAGACACACACGGGCCGTACAGTACCAGACGGGAGTGAATCGTTCCCTTTTACCCGCTGTGTACTGTACAGGTACTGGAGCTGACACTGAGACACACACGGGCCGTACAGTACCAGAGGGAGTGAATCATTCCCTTTTACCCGCTGTGTACTGTACATGTACAGGAGCTGACACTGAGACACACACGGGCCGTACAGTACCAGACAGGAGTGAATCGTTCCCTTTTACCCGCTGTGTAATGTACATGTACAGGAGCTGACACTGAGACACACACAGGCCGTACAGTACCAGACAGGAGTGAATCGTTCCCTTTTACCCGCTGTGTACTGCACATGTACAGGAGCTGACACTGAGACACACACGGGCCGTACAGTACCAGACGGGAGTGAATCGGTCCTTTTACCCACTGTGTGCTGTACATGTACAGGAGCTGACACTGAGACACACACGGGCCGTACAGTACCAGACAGTAGTGAATCGTTCCCTTTTACCCTCTGTGTACTGTACATGTACATGAGCTGACACTGAGACACACACGGGCCGTACAGTACCAGACGGGAGTGAATCGTTCCCTTTTACCCGCTGTGTGCTGTACATGTACAGGAGCTGACACTGAGACACACACGGGCCGTACAGTACCAGAGGGAGTGAATCGTTCCCTTTTACCCACTGTGTGCTGTACATGCACAGGAGCTGACACTGAGACACACATGGGCCGTACAGTACCAGATGGGAGTGAATCGTTCCCTTTTACCCTCTGTGTGCCGTACATGTACAGGAGTTGACACTGAGACACACACGGGCTGTGCAGTACCAGACGGGATTGAATCGTTCCCTTTTACCCGCTGTGTGCCGAACATGTACAGGAGCTGACACTGAGACACACACGGGCCGTACAGTACCAGACGGGAGTGAACCGTTCCCTTTTACCCGCTGTGTACTGTACATGTACAGGAGCTGACACTGAGACACACACGGGCCGTACAGTACCAGACGGGAGTGAATCGTTCCCTTTTACCCGCTGTGTACTGTACATGTAGAGGAGCTGAAACTGAGACACACACGGGCCGTACAGTACCAGACGGGAGTGAATCGTTCCCTTTTACCTGCTGTGTGCTGTACATGTACAGGAGCTGACACTGAGACACACACGGGCCGTACAGTACCAGACGGGAGTGAATCGTTCCCTTTTACCCGCTGTGTACTGTACAGGTACTGGAGCTGACACTGAGACACACACGGGCCGTACAGTACCAGAGGGAGTGAATCATTCCCTTTTACCCGCTGTGTACTGTACATGTACAGGAGCTGACACTGAGACACACACGGGCCGTACAGTACCAGACAGGAGTGAATCGTTCCCTTTTACCCGCTGTGTACTGTACATGTACAGGAGCTGACACTGAGACACACACGGGCCGTACAGTACCAGACAGGAGTGAATCGTTCCCTTTTACCCGCTGTGTACTGTACATGTACTGGAGCTGACACTGAGACACACACGGGCCGTACAGTACCAGATGGGAGTGAATCGTTCCCTTTTACCCTCTGTGTGCTGTACATGTACAGGAGTTGACACAGAGACACACACGGGCTGTGCAGTACCAGACGGGATTGAATCGTTCCCTTTTGCCCGCTGTGTGCCGAACATGTACAAGAGCTGACACTGAGACAGACACGGGCCGTACAGTAGCAGACGGGAGTGAATCGTTCCCTTTTACCCGCTGTGTACTGTACATGTACTGGAGCTGACACTGAGACACACACGGGCCGTACAGTACCAGACAGGAGTGAATCGTTCCCTTTTACCCGCTGTGTAATGTACATGTACAGGAGCTGACACTGAGACACACACGGGCCGTACAGTACCAGACCGGAGTGAATCGTTCCCTTTTACCCGCTGTATACTGTACATGTACAGGAGTTGACACTGAGACACACACGGGCTGTACAGTACCAGACGGGAGTGAATCATTCCCTTTTACCCGCTATGTACTGTACATGTACAGGAGCTGACACTGAAACACACACGGGCCGTGCAGTACCAGATGGGAGTGAATCGTTCCCTTTTACCTGCTGTGTGCTGTACATGTACAGGAGCTGACACTGAGACACACACAGGCCGTACAGTAGCAGACGGGAGTGAATCGTTCCCTTTTACCCGCTGTGTACTGTACATGTACAGGAGCTGACACTGAGACACACATGGGCCGTACAGTACCAGACGGGAGTGAATCGTTCCCTTTTACCCACTGTGTACTGTACATGTACAGGAGCTGACACTGAGACACACACGGGCCGTACAGTACCAGACGGGAGTGAATCGTTCCCTTTTAACCGCTGTGTGCTGTACATGTACTGGAGCTGACACTGAGACACACACGGGCCGTACAGTACCAGACGGGAGTGAATCGTTCCTTTTTACCCGCTGTGTACTGTACATGTACAGGAACTGACACTGAGACACACACGGACCGTACAGTACCAGATGGGAGTGAATCGTTCCCTCTTACCCGCTGTGTACTGTACATATACAGGAGCTGACACTGAGACACACACGGACTGCACAGTACCAGATGGGAGTGAATCGTTCCCTTTTACCCGCTGTGTACTGTACATGTACAGGAGCTGACACTGAGACACACACGGGCCGTACAGTACCAGACGGGAGTGAATCGTTCCCTTTTACCCACTGTGTGCTGTACATGTACAGGAGCTGACACTGAGACACACACGGGCCGTACAGCACCAGACGGGAGTGAATCGTTCCCTTTTACGCGCTGTGTACTGGACATGTACTGGAGCTGACACAGACACACACGGGCCGTACAGTACCAGACGGGAGTGAATCGTTCCTTTTCACCCGCTGTGTACTGTACATGTACCGGAGCTGACACTGAGACACACACGGGCCGTACAGTACCAGACAGGAGTGAATCGTTACATTTTACCCGCTGTGTAATGTACATGTACAGGAGCTGACACTGAGACACACACGGGCCGTACAGCAACAGACGGGAGTGAATCGTTTCCTTTTACCCGCTGTGTACTGTACATGTACAGGAGCTGTCACTGAGACACACACGGGCCGTACAGTACCAGACGGGAGTGATTCATTCCCTTTTACCCGCTGTGTGCTGTACATGTACAGGAGCTGACACTGAGACACACACGGGCCGTACAGTACCAGACGGGAGTGAATCGTTCCCTTTTACCCGCTGTGTACTAAACATGTACAGGAGTTGACACTGAGACACACACGGGCCGTACAGTACCAGACAGGAGTGAATCGTTCCCTTTTACCCGCTGTGTACTGTACATGTACAGGAGCTGACACTGAGACACACACGGGCCGTACAGTACCAGACGGGAGTGAATTATTCCCTTTTACCCGCTGTGTACTGTACATGTACAGGCGCTGACACTGAGACACACATGGGCCGTACAGCACCAGACGGGAGTGAATCGTTTCCTTTTACCCGCTGTGTACTTTACATGTACAGGAGCTGACACTGAGACACACACGGGCCGTACAGTTCCAGACAGGAGTGAATCGTTCCCTTTTACCCGCTGTGTACTGTACATGTACTGGAGCTGACACTGAGACACACACGGGCCGTACAGTACCAGACGGGAGTGAATCGTTCCCTTTTACCCGCTGTGTACTGTACATGTACTGGAGCTGACACAGACACACACGGGCCGTACAGTACCAGACGGGAGTGAATCGTTCCTTTTCACCCGCTGTGTACTGTACATGTACAGGAGCTGAAACTGAGACACACACGGGCCGTACCGCACCAGACGGGAGTGAATCGTTTGCTTTTACCCGCTGTGTACTGTACATGTACAGGAGCTGTCACTGAGACACACACGGGCCGTACAGTACCAGACGGGAGTGATTCATTCCCTTTTACCCGCTGTGTGCTGTACATGTACCGGTGCTGACACTGAGACACACACGGGCCGTACAGTACCAGATGGGAGTGAATCGTTCCCTTTTACCCGCTATGCACTAAACATGTACAGGAGTTGACACTGAGACACACACGGGCCGTACAGCACCAGATGGGAGTGAATTGTTCTCTTTTACCCGCTGTGTACTGTACATGTACAGGCGCTGACACTGAGACACACACGGGCCGTACAGCAGCAGACAGGAGTGAATCGTTCCCTTTTCCCCGCTGTGTACTGTACATGTACAGGAGCTGCCACTGAGACACACACGGGCCGTACAGTACCAGACGGGAGTGATTCATTCCCTTTTACCCGTTGTGTGCTGTACATGTACAGGAGCTGACACTGAGACACACACGGGCCGTACACTACCAGACGGGAGTGAATCGTTCCCTTTTACCCGCTGTGTACTGTACATGTACAGGCGCTGACACTGAGACACACCCGGGCCGTACAGTACCAGACGGGAGTGAATAGTTCCCTTTTACCCGCTGTATGCTGTGCATGTACCGGAGCTGACACTGAGACACACACGGGCCGTACTGTACCAGACGGGAGTGAATAGTTCCCTTTTACCCGCTGTGTACTGTACATGTACAGGAGCTGACACTGAGACACACACAGGCCGTACAGTACCAGACGGGAGTGAATCGTTCCCTTTTACCTGCTGTGTGCTGTACATGTACAGGAGCTGACACTGAGACACACACGGGCCGTACAGTACCAGGCGGGAGTGAATCATTCCCTTTTACCCGCTGTGTACTGTACATGTACAGGAGCTGACACTGAGACACACACGGGCCGTACAGTACCAGACAGGAGTGAATCGTTCCCTTTTACCCGCTGTGTAATGTAAATGTACAGGAGCTGACACTGAGACACACACGGGCCGTACAGCACCAGACGGGAGTGACTCGTTTCCTTTTACCCGCTGTGTACTTCACATGTACAGGATCTGACACTGAGACACACACGGGCCGTACAGTTCCAGACAGGAGTGAATCGTTCCCTTTTCCCCGCTGTGTACTGTGCATGTACAGGAGCTGCCAATGAGACACACACGGGACATACAGTACCAGACGGGAGTGATTCATTCCCTTTTACCCGCTGTGTGCTGTACATGTACAGGAGCTGACAATGAGACACACACGGGCCGCACAGTACCAGACAGGAGTGAATCGTTCCCTTTTACCCGCTGTGTGTTGTACATGTACAGGAGCTGACACTGAGACACACACGGGCCATACAGTACCAGACGGGAGTGAATCATTCCCTTTTACCCGCTGTGTACTGTACATGTACAGGAGCTGACATTGAGACACACACGGGCCGTATAGTACCAGACGGGAGTGAATCATTTCCTTTTACCCGCTGTGTACTAAACATGTACAGGAGTTGACACTGAGACACACACGGGCCGTACAGAACCAGACGGGAGTGAATCATTCCCTTTTCCCCGATGTGTACTGTACATGTACAGGAGCTGACACTGAGACACACACGGGCCGTACAGTACCAGACGGGAGTGAATCGTTCCCTTTTACCCGCTGTGTACTGTACATATACAGGAGCTGACACTGAGACACACACGGACCGTACAGTACCAGATGGGAGTGAATCGTTCCCTTTTACCCGCTGTTTACTGTACCTGTACTGGAGCTGACACTGAGACACGCACGGGCCGTACAGTACCAGACGGGAGTGAATCGTTCCCTTTTACCCACTGTGTGCTGTACATGTACAGGAGCTGACACTGAGACACACACGGGCCGTACAGCACCAGACGGGAGTGAATCGTTTCCTTTTACCCGCTGTTTACTGTACATGTACAGGAGCTGTCACTGAGACACACACGGGCCGTACAGTACCAGAAGGGAGTGATTCATTCCCTTTTACCCGCTGTGTGCTGTACATGTACAAGAGCTGACACTGAGACACACACAGGCCGTACAGTACCAGACGGGAGTGAATCATTCCATTTTACCCGCTGTGCACTAAACATGTACAGGAGCTGACACTGAGACACACACGGGCCGTACAGTACCGGACGGGAGTGAATCGTTTCCTTTTACCCGCTGTGTACTGTACAAGTACAGGAGCTGACACTGAGACACACACGGGCCGTACAGTACCAGACGGGAGTGAATCGTTCCCTTTTACCCGCTGTGTACTGTACATGTACAGGAGCTGACACTGAGACACACACGGGCCGTACAGTACCAGACGGGAGTGAATCGTTTCCTTTTACCCGCTGTGTACTGTACATGTACAGGAGCTGACACTGAGACACACACGGGCTGCACAGTACCAGACGGGAGTGAATCGTTCCCTTTTACCTACTGTGTGCTGTACATGTACAGGAGCTGACACTGAGACACAGACGGGCCGTACAGTACCAGACGGGAGTGAATCGTTCCCTTTTACCCGCTGTGTACTGTACATGTACTGGAGCTGACACTGAGACACACACGGGCCGTACAGTACCAGACGGGAGTGAATCGTTCCTTTTTACCCGCTCTGTACTGTACATTTACAGGAGCTGACACTGAGACACACACGGGCCGTACAGTACCAGACAGGAGTGAATTGTTCCCTTTTACCCGCTGTGTACTGTACATGTACAGGCGCTGACACTGAGACACACACGGACCGTACAGTACCAGACGGGAGTGAATCATTCCCTTTAACCCGCTGTGTACTGTACATGTACAGGAGCTGACACTGAGACACACACGGACCGTACAGTACCAGATGGGAGTGAATCGTTCCTTTTTACCCGCTGTGTACTGTACATGTACAGGAGCTGACACTGAGACACACACGGACCGTACAGTACCAGACGGGGGTAAATCGTTCCGTTTTACCCACTGTGTGCTGTACATGTACAGGAGCTGACACTGAGACACACACGGACCGTACAGTACCAGACGGGAGTGAATCGTTCCCTTTTACCTGCTGTGTACTTTACATGTACTGGAGCTGACACTGAGACACACACGGGCCGTACAGTACCAGACGGGAGTGAATCGTTCCTTTTTTCCCGCTGTGTACTGTACATGTACAGGAGCTGACACTGAGACACACACGGGCCGTACAGTACCAGACAGGAGTGAATCGTTCCCTTTTACCCGCTGTGTAATGTACATGTACAGTAGCTGACACTGAGACACACACGGGCCGTACAGCACCAGACGGGAGTGAATCGTTTCCTTTTACCCGCTGTGTACTGTACATGTACGGAGCTGTCACTGAGACACACACGGGCCGTACAGTACCAGACAGGAATGATTCATTCCCTTTTACCTGCTGTGTGCTGTACATGTACAGGAGCTGACACTGAGACACACACGGGCCGTACAGTACCAGACGGGAGTGAATCGTTCCCTTTTACCCGCTGTGTACTAAACATGTACAGGAGTTGACACTGAGACACACACGGGCCGTACAGTACCAGACGGGAGTGAATCGTTCCTTTTTACCCGCTGTGTACTGTACATGTACAGGAGCTGACACTGAGACACACACGGGCCGTATAGTACCAGACGGGAGTGAATCGTTCCCTTTTACCCGCTGTGTACTGTACATGTACAGGCGCTGACACTGAGACACACAAGGACCGTACAGTACCAGACGGGAGTGAATCATTCCCTTTTACCCGCTGTGTACTGCACATGTACAGGAGCTGACACTGAGACACACACGGGCCGTACAGTACCAGACGGGAGTGAATCGTTCCCTTTTACCCGCTGTGTACTGTACATGTACAGGAGCTGACACTGAGACACACACGGGCCGTACAGTACCAGACGGGAGTGAATCTTTTCCTTTTACCCGCTGTGTACTGTACATGTGCAGGAGCTGACACTGAGACACACACGGGCCGTACAGTACCAGACGGGAGTGAATCGTTCCCTTTTACCCGCTGTGTGCTGTACATGTACAGGAGCTGACACTGAGACACACACGGGCCGTACAGTACCAGACGGGAGTGAATCGTTCCCTTTTACCCGCTGTGTACTGTACATGTACTGGAGTTGACACTGAGACACACACGGGCCGTACAGTACCAGACGGGAGTGAATCGTTCCATTTTACCCGCTGTGTACTGTACATGTACTGGAGTTGACACTGAGACACACATGGGCCGTACAGTACCAGACAGGAGTGAATCGTTCCCTTTTACCCGCTGTGTAATGTACATGTACAGGAGCTGATACTGAGACACACACGGGCCGTACAGTACCAGACGGGAGTGAATCGTTCCCTTTTACCCGCTGTGTGCTGTACATGTACAGGAGCTGACACTGAGACACACACGGGCCGTACAGTACCAGACGGGAGTGAATCGTTCCATTTTTCCCGCTGTGTAATGTACATGTACAGGAGCTGACACTGAGACACACACGGGCCGTACAGCACCAGATGGGAGTGAATCGTTCCCTTTTACCCGCTGTGTACTGTACATGTACAGGAGCTGTCACTGAGACACACACGGGCCGTACAGTACCAGACGGGAGTGATTCATTCCCTTTTACCCGCTGTGTACTGTACATGTACAGGAGCTGACACTGAGACACACACGGGCCGTACAGTACCAGACGGGCGTGAATCGTTCCCTTTTACCCGCTGTGTACTGTACATGTACAGGAGCTGACACTGAGACACACACGGGCCGTACAGTACCAGACGGGAGTGAATCGTTCCCTTTTACCTGCTGTGTGCTTTACATGTGCAGGAGCTGACAATGAAACACACACGGGCTGTACAGTACCAGACGGGAGTGAATCGTTCCCTTTTACCCGCTGTGTACTGTACATGTACTGGAACTGACACTGAGACACACACGGGCCGTACAGTACCAGACGGGAGTGAACCGTTCCTTTTTACCCGCTGTGTACTGTACATGTACAGGAGCTGACACTGAGACACACACGGGCCGTACAGTACCAGACAGGAGTGAATCGTTCCATTTTACCCGCTGTGTACTGTACATGTACAGGAGCTGACACTGAGACACACACGGGCCGTACAGCACCAGACGGGAGTGAATCGTTTCCTTTTACCCGCTGTTTACTGTACATGTACAGGAGCTGTCACTGAGACACACACGGGCCGTACAGTACCAGAAGGGAGTGATTCATTCCCTTTTACCCGCTGTGTGCTGTACATGTACAAGAGCTGACACTGAGACACACACAGGCCGTACAGTACCAGACGGGAGTGAATCATTCCATTTTACCCGCTGTGTACTAAACATGTACAGGAGTTGACACTGAGACACACACGGGCCGTACAGTACCAGATGGGTGTGAATCATTCCCTTTTATTCACTGTGTACTGTACATGTACAGGAGCTGACACTGAGACACACACGGGCCGTACAGTACCGGACGGGAGTGAATCGTTTCCTTTTACCCGCTGTGTACTGTACATGTACAGGAGCTGACACTGAGACACACACGGGCCGTACAGTACCAGACGGGAGTGAATCGTTCCCTTTTACCCGCTGTGTACTGTACATGTACAGGAGCTGACACTGAGACACACACGGGCCATACAGTACCAGACGGGAGTGAATCGTTTCCTTTTACCCGCTGTGTACTGTACATGTACAGGAGCTGACACTGAGACACACACGGGCCGCACAGTACCAGACGGGAGTGAATCGTTCCCTTTTACCTACTGTGTGCTGTACATGTACAGGAGCTGACAGTGAGACACAGACGGGCCGTACAGTACCAGACGGGAGTGAATCGTTCCCTTTTACCCGCTGTGTACTGTACATGTACTGGAGCTGACACTGAGACACACACGGGCCGTACAGTACCAGACGGGAGTGAATCGTTCCTTTTTACCCGCTGTGTACTGTACATGTACAGGAGCTGAAACTGAGACACACACGGGCCGTACAGTACCAGACAGGAGTGAATTGTTCCCTTTTACCCGCTGTGTACTGTACATGTACAGGCGCTGACACTGAGACACACACGGACCGTACAGTACCAGACGGGAGTGAATCATTCCCTTTAACCCGCTGTGTACTGTACATGTACAGGAGCTGACACTGAGACACACACGGACCGTACAGTACCAGATGGGAGTGAATCGTTCCTTTTTACCCGCTGTGTACTGTACATGTACAGGAGCTGACACTGAGACACACACGGACCGTACAGTACCAGACGGGGGTAAATCGTTCCGTTTTACCCACTGTGTGCTGTACATGTACAGGGGCTGACACTGAGACCCACACGGACCGTACAGTACCAGACGGGAGTGAATCGTTCCCTTTTACCTGCTGTGTACTTTACATGTACTGGAGCTGACACTGAGACACACACGGGCCGTACAGTACCAGACGGGAGTGAATCGTTCCTTTTTACCCGCTGTGTACTGTACATGTACAGGAGCTGACACTGAGACACACACGGGCCGTACAGTACCAGACAGGAGTGAATCGCTCCCTTTTACCCGCTGTGTAATGTACATGTACAGTAGCTGACACTGAGACACACACGGGCCGTACAGCACCAGACGGGAGTGAATCGTTTCCTTTTACCCGCTGTGTACTGTACATGTACGGAGCTGTCACTGAGACACACACGGGCCGTATAGTACCAGACAGGAATGATTCATTCCCTTTTACCTGCTGTGTGCTGTACATGTACAGGAGCTGACACTGAGACACACACGTGCCGTACAGTACCAGACGGGAGTGAATCGTTCCCTTTTACCCGCTGTGTACTAAACATGTACAGGAGTTGACACTGAGACACACACGGGCCGTACAGTACCAGACGGGAGTGAATCGTTCCTTTTTACCCGCTGTGTACTGTACATGTACAGGAGCTGACACTGAGACACACACGGGCCGTATAGTACCAGACGGGAGTGAATCGTTCCCTTTTACCCGCTGTGTACTGTACATGTACAGGCGCTGACACTGAGACACACAAGGACCGTACAGTACCAGACGGGAGTGAATCATTCCCTTTTACCCGCTGTGTACTGCACATGTACAGGAGCTGACACTGAGACACACACGGGCCGTACAGTACCAGACGGGAGTGAATCGTTCCCTTTTACCCGCTGTGTACTGTACATGTACAGGAGCTGACACTGAGGCACACACGGGCCGTACAGTACCAGACGGGAGTGAATCTTTTCCTTTTACCCGCTGTGTACTGTACATGTGCAGGAGCTGACACTGAGACACACACGGGCCGTACAGTACCAGACGGGAGTGAATCGTTCCCTTTTACCCTCTGTGTACTGTACATGTAGAGGAGCTGAAACTGAGACACACACGGGCCGTACAGTACCAGACGGGAGTGAATCGTTCCCTTTTACCTGCTGTGTGCTGTACATGTACAGGAGCTGACACTGAGACACACACGGGCCGTACAGTACCAGACGGGAGTGAATCGTTCCCTTTTACCCGCTGTGTACTGTACAGGTACTGGAGCTGACACTGAGACACACACGGGCCGTACAGTACCAGAGGGAGTGAATCATTCCCTTTTACCCGCTGTGTACTGTACATGTACAGGAGCTGACACTGAGACACACACGGGCCGTACAGTACCAGACAGGAGTGAATCGTTCCCTTTTACCCGCTGTGTACTGTACATGTACAGGAGCTGACACTGAGACACACACGGGCCGTACAGTACCAGACAGGAGTGAATCGTTCCCTTTTACCCGCTGTGTACTGTACATGTACTGGAGCTGACACTGAGACACACACGGGCCGTACAGTACCAGATGGGAGTGAATCGTTCCCTTTTACCCTCTGTGTGCTGTACATGTACAGGAGTTGACACAGAGACACACACGGGCTGTGCAGTACCAGACGGGATTGAATCGTTCCCTTTTGCCCGCTGTGTGCCGAACATGTACAAGAGCTGACACTGAGACAGACACGGGCCGTACAGTAGCAGACGGGAGTGAATCGTTCCCTTTTACCCGCTGTGTACTGTACATGTACTGGAGCTGACACTGAGACACACACGGGCCGTACAGTACCAGACAGGAGTGAATCGTTCCCTTTTACCCGCTGTGTAATGTACATGTACAGGAGCTGACACTGAGACACACACGGGCCGTACAGTACCAGACGGGAGTGAATTGTTCCCTTTTACCCGCTGTGTACTGTACATGTACAGGAGCTGAAACTGAGACACACACGGGCCGTACAGTACCAGACGGGAGTGAATCGTTCCCTTTTACCCGCTGTGTGCTGTACATGTACAGGAGCTGACACAGACACACACGGGCCGTACAGTACCAGACCGGAGTGAATCGTTCCCTTTTACCCGCTGTATACTGTACATGTACAGGAGTTGACACTGAGACACACACGGGCTGTACAGTACCAGACGGGAGTGAATCATTCCCTTTTACCCGCTATGTACTGTACATGTACAGGAGATGACACTGAAACACACACGGGCCGTGCAGTACCAGATGGGAGTGAATCGTTCCCTTTTACCTGCTGTGTGCTGTACATGTACAGGAGCTGACACTGAGACACACACAGGCCGTACAGTAGCAGACGGGAGTGAATCGTTCCCTTTTACCCGCTGTGTACTGTACATGTACAGGAGCTGACACTGAGACACACATGGGCCGTACAGTACCAGACGGGAGTGAATCGTTCCCTTTTACCCACTGTGTACTGTACATGTACAGGAGCTGACACTGAGACACACACGGGCCGTACAGTACCAGACGGGAGTGAATCATTCCCTTTTAACCGCTGTGTGCTGTACATGTACTGGAGCTGACACTGAGACACACACGGGCCGTACAGTACCAGACGGGAGTGAATCGTTCCTTTTTACCCGCTGTGTACTGTACATGTACAGGAACTGACACTGAGACACACACGGACCGTACAGTACCAGAGGGGAGTGAATCGTTCCCTCTTACCCGCTGTGTACTGTACATATACAGGAGCTGACACTGAGACACACACGGACTGCACAGTACCAGATGGAGTGAATCGTTCCCTTTTACCCGCTGTGTACTGTACATGTACAGGAGCTGACACTGAGACACACACGGGCCGTACAGTACCAGACGGGAGTGAATCGTTCCCTTTTACCCACTGTGTGCTGTACATGTACAGGAGCTGACACTGAGACACACACGGGCCGTACAGCACCAGACGGGAGTGAATCGTTCCCTTTTACGCGCTGTGTACTGGACATGTACTGGAGCTGACACAGACACACACGGGCCGTACAGTACCAGACGGGAGTGAATCGTTCCTTTTCACCCGCTGTGTACTGTACATGTACCGGAGCTGACACTGAGACACACATGGGCCGTACAGTACCAGACAGGAGTGAATCGTTACATTTTACCCGCTGTGTAATGTACATGTACAGGAGCTGACACTGAGACACACACGGGCCGTACAGCAACAGACGGGAGTGAATCGTTTCCTTTTACCCGCTGTGTACTGTACATGTACAGGAGCTGTCACTGAGACACACACGGGCCGTACAGTACCAGACGGGAGTGATTCATTCCCTTTTACCCGCTGTGTGCTGTACATGTACAGGAGCTGACACTGAGACACACACGGGCCGTACAGTACCAGACGGGAGTGAATCGTTCCCTTTTACCCGCTGTGTACTAAACATGTACAGGAGTTGACACTGAGACACACACGGGCCGTACAGTACCAGACAGGAGTGAATCGTTCCCTTTTACCCGCTGTGTACTGTACATGTACAGGAGCTGACACTGAGACACACACGGGCCGTACAGTACCAGACGGGAGTGAATTATTCCCTTTTACCCGCTGTGTACTGTACATGTACAGGCGCTGACACTGAGACACACACGGGCCGTACAGTACCAGACGGGAGTGAATCGTTCCCTTTTACCCGCTGTGTACTGTACATGTACTGGAGCTGACACAGACACACACGGGCCGTACAGTACCAGACGGGAGTGAATCGTTCCTTTTCACCCGCTGTGTACTGTACATGTACAGGAGCTGACACTGAGACACACACGGGCCGTACAGTACTAGACAGGAGTGAATCGTTCCATTTTACCCGCTGTGTAATGTACATGTACAGGAGCTGAAACTGAGACACACACGGGCCGTACCGCACCAGACGGGAGTGAATCGTTTGCTTTTACCCACTGTGTACTGTACATGTACAGGAGCTGTCACTGAGACACACACGGGCCGTACAGTACCAGACGGGAGTGATTCATTCCCTTTTACCCGCTGTGTGCTGTACATGTACCGGTGCTGACACTGAGACACACACGGGCCGTACAGTACCAGATGGGAGTGAATCGTTCCCTTTTACCCGCTATGCACTAAACATGTACAGGAGTTGACACTGAGACACACACGGGCCGTACAGCACCAGATGGGAGTGAATTGTTCTCTTTTACCCGCTGTTTACTGTACATGTACAGGCGCTGACACTGAGACACACACGGGCCGTACAGCAGCAGACAGGAGTGAATCGTTCCCTTTTCCCCGCTGTGTACTGTACATGTACAGGAGCTGCCACTGAGACACACACGGGCCGTACAGTACCAGACGGGAGTGATTCATTCCCTTTTACCCGTTGTGTGCTGTACATGTACAGGAGCTGACACTGAGACACACACGGGCCGTACACTACCAGACGGGAGTGAATCGTTCCCTTTTACCCGCTGTGTACTGTACATGTACAGGCGCTGACACTGAGACACACCCGGGCCGTACAGTACCAGACGGGAGTGAATAGTTCCCTTTTACCCGCTGTATGCTGTGCATGTACCGGAGCTGACACTGAGACACACACGGGCCGTACTGTACCAGACGGGAGTGAATAGTTCCCTTTTACCCGCTGTGTACTGTACATGTACAGGAGCTGACACTGAGACACACACAGGCCGTACAGTACCAGACGGGAGTGAATCGTTCCCTTTTACCTGCTGTGTGCTGTACATGTACAGGAGCTGACACTGAGACACACACGGGCCGTACAGTACCAGGCGGGAGTGAATCATTCCCTTTTACCCGCTGTGTACTGTACATGTACAGGAGCTGACACTGAGACACACACGGGCCGTACAGTACCAGACAGGAGTGAATCGTTCCCTTTTACCCGCTGTGTAATGTAAATGTACAGGAGCTGACACTGAGACACACACGGGCCGTACAGCACCAGACGGGAGTGACTCGTTTCCTTTTACCCGCTGTGTACTTCACATGTACAGGAGCTGACACTGAGACACACACGGGCCGTACAGTTCCAGACAGGAGTGAATCGTTCCCTTTTCCCCGCTGTGTACTGTGCATGTACAGGAGCTGCCAATGAGACACACACGGGACATACAGTACCAGACGGGAGTGATTCATTCCCTTTTACCCGCTGTGTGCTGTACATGTACAGGAGCTGACAATGAGACACACACGGGCCGCACAGTACCAGACAGGAGTGAATCGTTCCCTTTTACCCGCTGTGTGTTGTACATGTACAGGAGCTGACACTGAGACACACACGGGCCATACAGTACCAGACGGGAGTGAATCATTCCCTTTTACCCGCTGTGTACTGTACATGTACAGGAGCTGACATTGAGACACACACGGGCCGTATAGTACCAGACGGGAGTGAATCATTTCCTTTTACCCGCTGTGTACTAAACATGTACAGGAGTTGACACTGAGACACACACGGGCCGTACAGAACCAGACGGGAGTGAATCATTCCCTTTTCCCCGATGTGTACTGTACATGTACAGGAGCTGACACTGAGACACACACGGGCTGTACAGTACCAGACGGTAGTGAATCGTTCCCTTTTACCCGCTGTGTACTGTACATATACAGGAGCTGACACTGAGACACACACGGACCGTACAGTACCAGATGGGAGTGAATCGTTCCCATTTACCCGCTGTTTACTGTACCTGTACTGGAGCTGACACTGAGACACGCACGGGCCGTACAGTACCAGACGGGAGTGAATCGTTCCCTTTTACCCACTGTGTGCTGTACATGTACAGGAGCTGACACTGAGACACACACGGGCCGTACAGCACCAGACGGGAGTGAATCGTTTCCTTTTACCCGCTGTTTACTGTACATGTACAGGAGCTGTCACTGAGACACACACGGGCCGTACAGTACCAGAAGGGAGTGATTCATTCCCTTTTACCCGCTGTGTGCTGTACATGTACAAGAGCTGACACTGAGACACACACAGGCCGTACAGTACCAGACGGGAGTGAATCATTCCATTTTACCCGCTGTGCACTAAACATGTACAGGAGCTGACACTGAGACACACACGGGCCGTACAGTACCGGACGGGAGTGAATCGTTTCCTTTTACCCGCTGTGTACTGTACAAGTACAGGAGCTGACACTGAGACACACACGGGCCGTACAGTACCAGACGGGAGTGAATCGTTCCCTTTTACCCGCTGTGTACTGTACATGTACAGGAGCTGACACTGAGACACACACGGGCCGTACAGTACCAGACGGGAGTGAATCGTTTCCTTTTACCCGCTGTGTACTGTACATGTACAGGAGCTGACACTGAGACACACACGGGCTGCACAGTACCAGACGGGAGTGAATCGTTCCCTTTTACCTACTGTGTGCTGTACATGTACAGGAGCTGACACTGAGACACAGACGGGCCGTACAGTACCAGACGGGAGTGAATCGTTCCCTTTTACCCGCTGTGTACTGTACATGTACTGGAGCTGACACTGAGACACACACGGGCCGTACAGTACCAGACGGGAGTGAATCGTTCCTTTTTACCCGCTCTGTACTGTACATTTACAGGAGCTGACACTGAGACACACACGGGCCGTACAGTACCAGACAGGAGTGAATTGTTCCCTTTTACCCGCTGTGTACTGTACATGTACAGGCGCTGACACTGAGACACACACGGACCGTACAGTACCAGACGGGAGTGAATCATTCCCTTTAACCCGCTGTGTACTGTACATGTACAGGAGCTGACACTGAGACACACACGGACCGTACAGTACCAGATGGGAGTGAATCGTTCCTTTTTACCCGCTGTGTACTGTACATGTACAGGAGCTGACACTGAGACACACACGGACCGTACAGTACCAGACGGGGGTAAATCGTTCCGTTTTACCCACTGTGTGCTGTACATGTACAGGAGCTGACACTGAGACACACACGGACCGTACAGTACCAGACGGGAGTGAATCGTTCCCTTTTACCTGCTGTGTACTTTACATGTACTGGAGCTGACACTGAGACACACACGGGCCGTACAGTACCAGACGGGAGTGAATCGTTCCTTTTTACCCGCTGTGTACTGTACATGTACAGGAGCTGACACTGAGACACACACGGGCCGTACAGTACCAGACAGGAGTGAATCGTTCCCTTTTACCCGCTGTGTAATGTACATGTACAGTAGCTGACACTGAGACACACACGGGCCGTACAGTACCAGACGGGAGTGAATCGTTCCCTTTTACCCGCTGTGTACTAAACATGTACAGGAGTTGACACTGAGACACACACGGGCCGTACAGTACCAGACGGGAGTGAATCGTTCCTTTTTACCCGCTGTGTACTGTACATGTACAGGAGCTGACACTGAGACACACACGGGCCGTATAGTACCAGACGGGAGTGAATCGTTCCCTTTTACCCGCTGTGTACTGCACATGTACAGGAGCTGACACTGAGACACACACGGGCCGTACAGTACCAGACGGGAGTGAATCGTTCCCTTTTACCCGCTGTGTACTGTACATGTACAGGAGCTGACACTGAGACACACACGGGCCGTACAGTACCAGACGGGAGTGAATCTTTTCCTTTTACCCGCTGTGTACTGTACATGTGCAGGAGCTGACACTGAGACACACACGGGCCGTACAGTACCAGACGGGAGTGAATCGTTCCCTTTTACCCGCTGTGTGCTGTACATGTACAGGAGCTGACACTGAGACACACACGGGCCGTACAGTACCAGACGGGAGTGAATCGTTCCCTTTACCCGCTGTGTACTGTACATGTACTGGAGTTGACACTGAGACACACACGGGCCGTACAGTACCAGACAGGAGTGAATCGTTCCCTTTTACCCGCTGTGTAATGTACATGTACAGGAGCTGATACTGAGACACACACGGGCCGTACAGTACCAGACGGGAGTGAATCGTTCCCTTTTACCCGCTGTGTGCTGTACATGTACAGGAGCTGACACTGAGACACACACGGGCCGTACAGTACCAGACGGGAGTGAATCGTTCCATTTTTCCCGCTGTGTAATGTACATGTACAGGAGCTGACACTGAGACACACACGGGCCGTACAGCACCAGATGGGAGTGAATCGTTCCCTTTTACCCGCTGTGTACTGTACATGTACAGGAGCTGACACTGAGACACACACGGGCCGTACAGTACCAGACGGGAGTGATTCATTCCCTTTTACCCGCTGTGTACTGTACATGTACAGGAGCTGACACTGAGACACACACGGGCCGTACAGTACCAGACGGGAGTGATTCATTCCCTTTTACCCGCTGTGTACTGTACATGTACAGGAGCTGTCACTGAGACACACACGGGCCGTACAGTACCAGACGGGAGTGATTCATTCCCTTTTACCCGCTGTGTACTGTACATGTACAGGAGCTGACACTGAGACACACACGGGCCGTACAGTACCAGACGGGCGTGAATCGTTCCCTTTTACCCGCTGTGTACTGTACATGTACAGGAGCTGACACTGAGACACACACGGGCCGTACAGTACCAGACGGGAGTGAATCGGTCCCTTTTACCTGCTGTGTGCTTTACATGTGCAGGAGCTGACAATGAGACACACACGGGCTGTACAGTACCAGACGGGAGTGAATCGTTCCCTTTTACCCGCTGTGTACTGTACATGTACTGGAACTGACACTGAGACACACACGGGCCGTACAGTACCAGACGGGAGTGAACCGTTCCTTTTTACCCGCTGTGTACTGTACATGTACAGGAGCTGACACTGAGACACACACGGGCCGTACAGTACCAGACAGGAGTGAATCGTTCCATTTTACCCGCTGTGTACTGTACATGTACAGGAGCTGACACTGAGACACACACGGGCCGTACAGCACCAGACGGGAGTGAATCGTTTCCTTTTACCCGCTGTTTACTGTACATGTACAGGAGCTGTCACTGAGACACACACGGGCCGTACAGTACCAGAAGGGAGTGATTCATTCCCTTTTACCCGCTGTGTGCTGTACATGTACAAGAGCTGACACTGAGACACACACAGGCCGTACAGTACCAGACGGGAGTGAATCATTCCATTTTACCCGCTGTGTACTAAACATGTACAGGAGTTGACACTGAGACACACACGGGCCGTACAGTACCAGATGGGTGTGAATCATTCCCTTTTATTCACTGTGTACTGTACATGTACAGGAGCTGACACTGAGACACACACGGGCCGTACAGTACCGGACGGGAGTGAATCGTTTCCTTTTACCCGCTGTGTACTGTACATGTACAGGAGCTGACACTGAGACACACACGGGCCGTACAGTACCAGACGGGAGTGAATCGTTCCCTTTTAACCGCTGTGTGCTGTACATGTACTGGAGCTGACACTGAGACACACACGGGCCGTACAGTACCAGACGGGAGTGAATCGTTCCTTTTTACCCGCTGTGTACTGTACATGTACAGGAACTGACACTGAGACACACACGGACCGTACAGTACCAGATGGGAGTGAATCGTTCCCTCTTACCCGCTGTGTACTGTACATATACAGGAGCTGACACTGAGACACACACGGACTGCACAGTACCAGATGGGAGTGAATCGTTCCCTTTTACCCGCTGTGTACTGTACATGTACAGGAGCTGACACTGAGACACACACGGGCCGTACAGTACCAGACGGGAGTGAATCGTTCCCTTTTACCCACTGTGTGCTGTACATGTACAGGAGCTGACACTGAGACACACACGGGCCGTACAGCACCAGACGGGAGTGAATCGTTCCCTTTTACGCGCTGTGTACTGGACATGTACTGGAGCTGACACAGACACACACGGGCCGTACAGTACCAGACGGGAGTGAATCGTTCCTTTTCACCCGCTGTGTACTGTACATGTACCGGAGCTGACACTGAGACACACACGGGCCGTACAGTACCAGACAGGAGTGAATCGTTACATTTTACCCGCTGTGTAATGTACATGTACAGGAGCTGACACTGAGACACACACGGGCCGTACAGCAACAGACGGGAGTGAATCGTTTCCTTTTACCCGCTGTGTACTGTACATGTACAGGAGCTGTCACTGAGACACACACGGGCCGTACAGTACCAGACGGGAGTGATTCATTCCCTTTTACCCGCTGTGTGCTGTACATGTACAGGAGCTGACACTGAGACACACACGGGCCGTACAGTACCAGACGGAGTGAATCGTTCCCTTTTACCCGCTGTGTACTAAACATGTACAGGAGTTGACACTGAGACACACACGGGCCGTACAGTACCAGACAGGAGTGAATCGTTCCCTTTACCCGCTGTGTACTGTACATGTACAGGAGCTGACACTGAGACACACACGGGCCGTACAGTACCAGACGGGAGTGAATTATTCCCTTTTACCCGCTGTGTACTGTACATGTACAGGCGCTGACACTGAGACACACATGGGCCGTACAGCACCAGACGGGAGTGAATCGTTTCCTTTTACCCGCTGTGTACTTTACATGTACAGGAGCTGACACTGAGACACACACGGGCCGTACAGTTCCAGACAGGAGTGAATCGTTCCCTTTTACCCGCTGTGTACTGTACATGTACTGGAGCTGACACTGAGACACACACGGGCCGTACAGTACCAGACGGGAGTGAATCGTTCCCTTTTACCCGCTGTGTACTGTACATGTACTGGAGCTGACACAGACACACACGGGCCGTACAGTACCAGACGGGAGTGAATCGTTCCTTTTCACCCGCTGTGTACTGTACATGTACAGGAGCTGACACTGAGACACACACGTGCCGTACAGTACTAGACAGGAGTGAATCGTTCCATTTTACCCGCTGTGTAATGTACATGTACAGGAGCTGAAACTGAGACACACACGGGCCGTACCGCACCAGACGGGAGTGAATCGTTTGCTTTTACCCGCTGTGTACTGTACATGTACAGGAGCTGTCACTGAGACACACACGGGCCGTACAGTACCAGACGGGAGTGATTCATTCCCTTTTACCCGCTGTGTGCTGTACATGTACCGGTGCTGACACTGAGACACACACGGGCCGTACAGTACCAGATGGGAGTGAATCGTTCCCTTTTACCCGCTATGCACTAAACATGTACAGGAGTTGACACTGAGACACACACGGGCCGTACAGCACCAGATGGGAGTGAATTGTTCTCTTTTACCCGCTGTGTACTGTACATGTACAGGCGCTGACACTGAGACACACACGGGCCGTACAGCAGCAGACAGGAGTGAATCGTTCCCTTTTCCCCGCTGTGTACTGTACATGTACAGGAGCTGCCACTGAGACACACACGGGCCGTACAGTACCAGACGGGAGTGATTCATTCCCTTTTACCCGTTGTGTGCTGTACATGTACAGGAGCTGACACTGAGACACACACGGGCCGTACACTACCAGACGGGAGTGAATCGTTCCCTTTTACCCGCTGTGTACTGTACATGTACAGGCGCTGACACTGAGACACACCCGGGCCGTACAGTACCAGACGGGAGTGAATAGTTCCCTTTTACCCGCTGTATGCTGTGCATGTACCGGAGCTGACACTGAGACACACACGGGCCGTACTGTACCAGACGGGAGTGAATAGTTCCCTTTTACCCGCTGTGTACTGTACATGTACAGGAGCTGACACTGAGACACACACAGGCCGTACAGTACCAGACGGGAGTGAATCGTTCCCTTTTACCTGCTGTGTGCTGTACATGTACAGGAGCTGACACTGAGACACACACGGGCCGTACAGTACCAGGCGGGAGTGAATCGTTCCCTTTTACCCGCTGTGTACTGTACATGTACAGGAGCTGACACTGAGACACACACGGGCCGTACAGTACCAGACAGGAGTGAATCGTTCCCTTTTACCCGCTGTGTAATGTAAATGTACAGGAGCTGACACTGAGACACACACGGGCCGTACAGCACCAGACGGGAGTGACTCGTTTCCTTTTACCCGCTGTGTACTTCACATGTACAGGAGCTGACACTGAGACACACACGGGCCGTACAGTTCCAGACAGGAGTGAATCGTTCCCTTTTCCCCGCTGTGTACTGTGCATGTACAGGAGCTGCCAATGAGACACACACGGGACATACAGTACCAGACGGGAGTGATTCATTCCCTTTTACCCGCTGTGTGCTGTACATGTACAGGAGCTGACAATGAGACACACACGGGCCGCACAGTACCAGACAGGAGTGAATCGTTCCCTTTTACCCGCTGTGTGTTGTACATGTACAGGAGCTGACACTGAGACACACACGGGCCATACAGTACCAGACGGGAGTGAATCATTCCCTTTTACCCGCTGTGTACTGTACATGTACAGGAGCTGACATTGAGACACACACGGGCCGTATAGTACCAGACGGGAGTGAATCATTTCCTTTTACCCGCTGTGTACTAAACATGTACAGGAGTTGACACTGAGACACACACGGGCCGTACAGAACCAGACGGGAGTGAATCATTCCCTTTTCCCCGATGTGTACTGTACATGTACAGGAGCTGACACTGAGACACACACGGGCTGTACAGTACCAGACGGGAGTGAATCGTTCCCTTTTACCCGCTGTGTACTGTACATATACAGGAGCTGACACTGAGACACACACGGACCGTACAGTACCAGATGGGAGTGAATCGTTCCCTTTTACCCGCTGCTTACTGTACCTGTACTGGAGCTGACACTGAGACACGCACGGGCCGTACAGTACCAGACGGGAGTGAATCGTTCCCTTTTACCCACTGTGTGCTGTACATGTACAGGAGCTGACACTGAGACACACACGGGCCGTACAGTACCAGAAGGGAGTGATTCATTCCCTTTTACCCGCTGTGTGCTGTACATGTACAAGAGCTGACACTGAGACACACACAGGCCGTACAGTACCAGACGGGAGTGAATCATTCCATTTTACCCGCTGTGCACTAAACATGTACAGGAGCTGACACTGAGACACACACGGGCCGTACAGTACCGGACGGGAGTGAATCGTTTCCTTTTACCCGCTGTGTACTGTACAAGTACAGGAGCTGACACTGAGACACACACGGGCCGTACAGTACCAGACGGGAGTGAATCGTTCCCTTTTACCCGCTGTGTACTGTACATGTACAGGAGCTGACACTGAGACACACACGGGCCGTACAGTACCAGACGGGAGTGAATCGTTTCCTTTTACCCGCTGTGTACTGTACATGTACAGGAGCTGACACTGAGACACACACGGGCTGCACAGTACCAGACGGGAGTGAATCGTTCCCTTTTACCTACTGTGTGCTGTACATGTACAGGAGCTGACACTGAGACACAGACGGGCCGTACAGTACCAGACGGGAGTGAATCGTTCCCTTTTACCCGCTGTGTACTGTACATGTACTGGAGCTGACACTGAGACACACACGGGCCGTACAGTACCAGACGGGAGTGAATCGTTCCTTTTTACCCGCTCTGTACTGTACATTTACAGGAGCTGACACTGAGACACACACGGGCCGTACAGTACCAGACAGGAGTGAATTGTTCCCTTTTACCCGCTGTGTACTGTACATGTACAGGCGCTGACACTGAGACACACACGGACCGTACAGTACCAGACGGGAGTGAATCATTCCCTTTAACCCGCTGTGTACTGTACATGTACAGGAGCTGACACTGAGACACACACGGACTGTACAGTACCAGATGGGAGTGAATCGTTCCTTTTTACCCGCTGTGTACTGTACATGTACAGGAGCTGACACTGAGGCACACACGGACCGTACAGTACCAGACGGGGGTAAATCGTTCCGTTTTACCCACTGTGTGCTGTACATGTACAGGAGCTGACACTGAGACACACACGGACCGTACAGTACCAGACGGGAGTGAATCGTTCCCTTTTACCTGCTGTGTACTTTACATGTACTGGAGCTGACACTGAGACACACACGGGCCGTACAGTACCAGACGGGAGTGAATCGTTCCTTTTTACCCGCTGTGTACTGTACATGTACAGGAGCTGACACTGAGACACACACGGGCCGTACAGTACCAGACAGGAGTGAATCGTTCCCTTTTACCCGCTGTGTAATGTACATGTACAGTAGCTGACACTGAGACACACACGGGCCGTACAGCACCAGACGGGAGTGAATCGTTCCCTTTTACCCGCTGTGTACTAAACATGTACAGGAGTTGACACTGAGACACACACGGGCCGTACAGTACCAGACGGGAGTGAATCGTTCCTTTTTACCCGCTGTGTACTGTACATGTACAGGAGCTGACACTGAGACACACACGGGCCGTATAGTACCAGACGGGAGTGAATCGTTCCCTTTTACCCGCTGTGTACTGTACATGTACAGGCGCTGACACTGAGACACACAAGGACCGTACAGTACCAGACGGGAGTGAATCATTCCCTTTTACCCGCTGTGTACTGCACATGTACAGGAGCTGACACTGAGACACACACGGGCCGTACAGTACCAGACGGGAGTGAATCGTTCCCTTTTACCCGCTGTGTACTGTACATGTACAGGAGCTGACACTGAGACACACACGGGCCGTACAGTACCAGACGGGAGTGAATCTTTTCCTTTTACCCGCTGTGTACTGTACATGTGCAGGAGCTGATACTGAGACACACACGGGCCGTACAGTACCAGACGGGAGTGAATCGTTCCCTTTTACCCGCTGTGTACTGTACATGTACTGGAGTTGACACTGAGACACACACGGGCCGTACAGTACCAGACAGGAGTGAATCGTTCCCTTTTACCCGCTGTGTAATGTACATGTACAGGAGCTGATACTGAGACACACACGGGCCGTACAGTACCAGACGGGAGTGAATCGTTCCATTTTTCCCGCTGTGTAATGTACATGTACAGGAGCTGACACTGAGACACACACGGGCCGTACAGTACCAGACGGGAGTGAATCGTTCCATTTTACCCGCTGTGTACTGTACATGTACAGGAGCTGACACTGAGACACACACGGGCCGTACAGCACCAGATGGGAGTGAATCGTTCCCTTTTACCCGCTGTGTACTGTACATGTACAGGAGCTGTCACTGAGACACACACGGGCCGTACAGTACCAGACGGGAGTGATTCATTCCCTTTTACCCGCTGTGTACTGTACATGTACAGGAGCTGACACTGAGACACACACGGGCCGTACAGTACCAGACGGGCGTGAATCGTTCCCTTTTACCCGCTGTGTACTGTACATGTACAGGAGCTGACACTGAGACACACACGGGCCGTACAGTACCAGACGGGAGTGAATCGTTCCCTTTTACCTGCTGTGTGCTTTACATGTGCAGGAGCTGACAATGAGACACACACGGGCTGTACAGTACCAGACGGGAGTGAATCGTTCCCTTTTACCCGCTGTGTACTGTACATGTACTGGAACTGACACTGAGACACACACGGGCCGTACAGTACCAGACGGGAGTGAACCGTTCCTTTTTACCCGCTGTGTACTGTACATGTACAGGAGCTGACACTGAGACACACACGGGCCGTACAGTACCAGACAGGAGTGAATCGTTCCATTTTACCCGCTGTGTACTGTACATGTACAGGAGCTGACACTGAGACACACACGGGCCGTACAGCACCAGACGGGAGTGAATCGTTTCCTTTTACCCGCTGTTTACTGTACATGTACAGGAGCTGTCACTGAGACACACACGGGCCGTACAGTACCAGAAGGGAGTGATTCATTCCCTTTTACCCGCTGTGTGCTGTACATGTACAAGAGCTGACACTGAGACACACACAGGCCGTACAGTACCAGACGGGAGTGAATCATTCCATTTTACCCGCTGTGTACTAAACATGTACAGGAGTTGACACTGAGACACACACGGGCCGTACAGTACCAGATGGGTGTGAATCATTCCCTTTTATTCACTGTGTACTGTACATGTACAGGAGCTGACACTGAGACACACACGGGCCGTACAGTACCGGACGGGAGTGAATCGTTTCCTTTTACCCGCTGTGTACTGTACATGTACAGGAGCTGACACTGAGACACACACGGGCCGTACAGTACCAGACGGGAGTGAATCGTTCCCTTTTACCCGCTGTGTACTGTACATGTACAGGAGCTGACACTGAGACACACACGGGCCATACAGTACCAGACGGGAGTGAATCGTTTCCTTTTACCCGCTGTGTACTGTACATGTACAGGAGCTGACACTGAGACACACACGGGCCGCACAGTACCAGACGGGAGTGAATCGTTCCCTTTTACCTACTGTGTGCTGTACATGTACAGGAGCTGACACTGAGACACAGACGAGCCGTACAGTTCCAGACGGGAGTGAATCGTTCCCTTTTACCCGCTGTGTACTGTACATGTACTGGAGCTGACACTGAGACACACACGGGCCGTACAGTACCAGACGGGAGTGAATCGTTCCTTTTTACCCGCTGTGTACTGTACATGTACAGGAGCTGACACTGAGACACACACGGGCCGTACAGTACCAGACAGGAGTGAATTGTTCCCTTTTACCCGCTGTGTACTGTACATGTACAGGCGCTGACACTGAGACACACACGGACCGTACAGTACCAGACGGGAGTGAATCATTCCCTTTAACCCGCTGTGTACTGTACATGTACAGGAGCTGACACTGAGACACACACGGGCCGTACAGTACCAGACGGGAGTGATTCATTCCCTTTTACCCGCTGTGTACTGTACATGTACAGGAGCTGACACTGAGACACACACGGGCCGTACAGTACCAGACGGGCGTGAATCGTTCCCTTTTACCCGCTGTGTACTGTACATGTACAGGAGCTGACACTGAGACACACACGGGCCGTACAGTACCAGACGGGAGTGAATCGTTCCCTTTTACCTGCTGTGTGCTTTACATGTGCAGGAGCTGACAATGAGACACACACGGGCTGTACAGTACCAGACGGGAGTGAATCGTTCCCTTTTACCCGCTGTGTACTGTACATGTACTGGAACTGACACTGAGACACACACGGGCCGTACAGTACCAGACGGGAGTGAACCGTTCCTTTTTACCCGCTGTGTACTGTACATGTACAGGAGCTGACACTGAGACACACACGGGCCGTACAGTACCAGACAGGAGTGAATCGTTCCATTTTACCCGCTGTGTACTGTACATGTACAGGAGCTGACACTGAGACACACACGGGCCGTACAGCACCAGACGGGAGTGAATCGTTTCCTTTTACCCGCTGTTTACTGTACATGTACAGGAGCTGTCACTGAGACACACACGGGCCGTACAGTACCAGAAGGGAGTGATTCATTCCCTTTTACCCGCTGTGTGCTGTACATGTACAAGAGCTGACACTGAGACACACACAGGCCGTACAGTACCAGACGGGAGTGAATCATTCCATTTTACCCGCTGTGTACTAAACATGTACAGGAGTTGACACTGAGACACACACGGGCCGTACAGTACCAGATGGGTGTGAATCATTCCCTTTTATTCACTGTGTACTGTACATGTACAGGAGCTGACACTGAGACACACACGGGCCGTACAGTACCGGACGGGAGTGAATCGTTTCCTTTTACCCGCTGTGTACTGTACATGTACAGGAGCTGACACTGAGACACACACGGGCCGTACAGTACCAGACGGGAGTGAATCGTTCCCTTTTACCCGCTGTGTACTGTACATGTACAGGAGCTGACACTGAGACACACACGGGCCATACAGTACCAGACGGGAGTGAATCGTTTCCTTTTACCCGCTGTGTACTGTACATGTACAGGAGCTGACACTGAGACACACACGGGCCGCACAGTACCAGACGGGAGTGAATCGTTCCCTTTTACCTACTGTGTGCTGTACATGTACAGGAGCTGACACTGAGACACAGACGGGCCGTACAGTACCAGACGGGAGTGAATCGTTCCCTTTTACCCGCTGTGTACTGTACATGTACTGGAGCTGACACTGAGACACACACGGGCCGTACAGTACCAGACGGGAGTGAATCGTTCCTTTTTACCCGCTGTGTACTGTACATGTACAGGAGCTGACACTGAGACACACACGGGCCGTACAGTACCAGACAGGAGTGAATTGTTCCCTTTTACCCGCTGTGTACTGTACATGTACAGGCGCTGACACTGAGACACACACGGACCGTACAGTACCAGACGGGAGTGAATCATTCCCTTTAACCCGCTGTGTACTGTACATGTACAGGAGCTGACACTGAGACACACACGGACCGTACAGTACCAGATGGGAGTGAATCGTTCCTTTTTACCCGCTGTGTACTGTACATGTACAGGAGCTGTCACTGAGACATACACGGGCCGTACAGTACCAGACGGGAGTGAATCGTTCCCTTTTACCCGCTGTGTACTGTACATGTACAGGAGCTGACACTGAGACACACACGGACCGTACAGTACCAGACGGGGGTAAATCGTTCCGTTTTACCCACTGTGTGCTGTACATGTACAGGGGCTGACACTGAGACACACACGGACCGTACAGTACCAGACGGGAGTGAATCGTTCCCTTTTACCTGCTGTGTACTTTACATGTACTGGAGCTGACACTGAGACACACACGGGCCGTACAGTACCAGACGGGAGTGAATCGTTCCTTTTTACCCGCTGTGTACTGTACATGTACAGGAGCTGACACTGAGACACACACGGGCCGTACAGTACCAGACAGGAGTGAATCGATCCCTTTTACCCGCTGTGTAATGTACATGTACAGTAGCTGACACTGAGACACACACGGGCCGTACAGCACCAGACGGGAGTGAATCGTTTCCTTTTACCCGCTGTGTACTGTACATGTACGGAGCTGTCACTGAGACACACACGGGCCGTATAGTACCAGACAGGAATGATTCATTCCCTTTTACCTGCTGTGTGCTGTACATGTACAGGAGCTGACACTGAGA
Organism: Somniosus microcephalus; assembly: GCF_052327205.1. NCBI lineage: Eukaryota > Metazoa > Chordata > Chondrichthyes > Squaliformes > Somniosidae > Somniosus > Somniosus microcephalus. Next base: position 47,239,964 of record NW_028225179.1, read on the forward strand.
CACACACGTGCCGTACAGTACCAGACGGGAGTGAATCGTTCCCTTTTACCCGCTGTGTACTAAACATGTACAGGAGTTGACACTGAGACACACACGGGCCGTACAGTACCAGACGGGAGTGAATCGTTCCTTTTTACCCGCTGTGTACTGTACATGTACAGGAGCTGACACTGAGACACACACGGGCCGTATAGTACCAGACGGGAGTGAATCGTTCCCTTTTACCCGCTGTGTACTGTACATGTACCGGCGCTGACACTGAGACACACAAGGACCGTACAGTACCAGACGGGAGTGAATCATTCCCTTTTACCCGCTGTGTACTGCACATGTACAGGAGCTGACACTGAGACACACACGGGCCGTACAGTACCAGACGGGAGTGAATCGTTCCCTTTTACCCGCTGTGTACTGTACATGTACAGGAGCTGACACTGAGGCACACATGGGCCGTACAGTACCAGACGGGAGTGAATCTTTTCCTTTTACCCGCTGTGTACTGTACATGTGCAGGAGCTGACACTGAGACACACACGGGCCGTACAGTACCAGACGGGAGTGAATCGTTCCCTTTTACCCTCTGTGTGCTGTACATGTACAGGAGCTGACACTGAGACACACACGGGCCGTACAGTACCAGACGGGTGTGAATCATTCCTTTTTACCCACTGTGTACTGTACATGTACAGAAGCTGACACTGAGACACACACGGGCCGTACAGTACCAGACGGGAGTGAATCGTTCCCTTTTACCTGCTGTGTGCTTTACATGTGCAGGAGCTGACACTGAGACACACACGGGCTGTACAGTACCAGACGGGAGTGAATCGTTCCCTTTTACCCGCTGTGCACTGTACATGTACTGGAACTGACACTGAGACACACACGGGCCGTACAGTACCAGACGGGAGTGAACCGTTCCTTTTTACCCGCTGTGTACTGTACATGTACAGGAGCTGACACAGAGACACACACGGGCCGTACAGTACCAGACAGGAGTGAATCGTTCCATTTTACCCGCTGTGTACTGTACATGTACAGGAGCTGACACTGAGACACACACGGGCCGTACAGCACCAGACGGGAGTGAATCGTTTCCTTTTACCCGCTGTTTACTGTACATGTACAGGAGCTGTCAATGAGACACACACGGGCCGTACAGTACCAGAAGGGAGTGATTCATTCCCTTTTACCCGCTGTGTGCTGTACATGTACAGGAGCTGACACTGAGACACACACGGGCCGTACAGTACCAGACGGGAGTGAATCATTCCATTTTACCCGCTGTGTACTAAACATGTACAGGAGTTGACACTGAGACACACACGGGCCATACAGTACCAGACGGGAGTGAATCGTTCCCTTTTACCCGCTGTGTACTGTACATGTACAGGAGCTGACACTGAGACACACACGGACCGTACAGTACCAGACGGGAGTGAATCGTTTCCTTTTACCCCCTGTGTAATGTACATGTACAGGAGCTGACACTGAGACACACACGGGCCGTACAGTGCCAGACGGGAGTGAATCGTTCCCTTTTACCCGCTGTGTGCTGTACATGTACAGGAGCTGACACTGAGACACACACGGGCCGTACAGTACCAGATGGGTGTGAATCATTCCCTTTTACTCATTGTGTACTGTACATGTGCAGGAGCTGACACTGAGACACACACGGGCCGTACAGTACCGGACGGGAGTGAATCGTTTCCTTTTACCCGCTGTGTACTGTACATGTACAGGAGCTGACACTGAGACACACATGGGCCGTACAGTACCAGACGGGAGTGAATCATTCCCTTTTACCCGCTGTGTACTGTACATGTACAGGAGCTGACACTGAGACACACACGGGCCGTACAGTACCAGACGGGAGTGAATCGTTTCCTTTTACCCGCTGTGTACTGTACATGTACAGGAGCTGACACTGAGACACACACGGGCCGCACAGTACCAGACGGGAGTGAATCGTTCCCTTTTACCTACTGTGTGCTGTACATGTACAGGAGCTGACACTGAGACACAGACGGGCCGTACATTACCAGACGGGAGTGAATCGTTCCCTTTTACCCGCTGTGTACTGTACATGTACTGGAGCTGACACTGAGACACACACGGGCCGTACAGTACCAGACGGGAGTGAATCGTTCCTTTTTACCCGCTGTGTACTGTACATGTACAGGAGCTGACACTGAGACACACACGGGCCGTACAGTACCAGACGGGAGTAAATCGTTCCGTTTTACCCACTGTGTGCTGTACATGTACAGGAGCTGACACTGAGACACACACGGACCGTACAGTACCAGACCGGAGTGAATCGTTCCCTTTTACCTGCTGTGTACTTCACATGTACTGGAGCTGACACTGAGACACACACGGGCCGTACAGTACCAGACGGGAGTGAATCGTTCCTTTTTACCCGCTGTGTACTGTACATGTACAGCAGCTGACACTGAGACACACACGGGCCGTACAGTACCAGACAGGAGTGAATCGTTCCCTTTTACCCGCTGTGTAATGTACATGTACAGTAGCTGACACTGAGACACACACGGGCCGTACAGCACCAGACGGGAGTGAATCGTTTCCTTTGACCCGCTGTGTACTGTACATGTACGGAGCTGTCACTGAGACACACACGGGCCGTACAGTACCAGACAGGAATGATTCATTCCCTTTTACCTGCTGTGTGCTGTACATGTACAGGAGCTGACACTGAGACACACACGTGCCGTACAGTACCAGACGGGAGTGAATCGTTCCCTTTTACCCGCTGTGTAATAAACATGTACAGGAGTTGACACTGAGACACACACGGGCCGTACAGTACCAGACGGGAGTGAATCATTCCTTTTTACCCGCTGTGTACTGTACATGTACAGGAGCTGACACTGAGACACACACGGGCCGTATAGTACCAGACGGGAGTGAATCGTTCCCTTTTACCCGCTGTGTACTGTACATGTACAGGCGCTGACACTGAGACACACAAGGACCGTACAGTACCAGACGGGAGTGAATCATTCCCTTTTACCCGCTGTGTACTGCACATGTACAGGAGCTGACACTGAGACACACACGGGCCGTACAGTACCAGACGGGAGTGAATCGTTCCCTTTTACCCGCTGTGTACTGTACATGTACAGGAGCTGACACTGAGACACACACGGGCCGTACAGTACCAGACGGGAGTGAATCGCTCCCTTTTACCCGCTGTGTACTGTACATGTACAGGAGGTGACACTGAGACACACACGGGCCGTACAGTACCAGACGGGAGTGAATCGTTCCCTTTTACCCGCTGTGTGCTGTACATGTACAGGAGCTGACACAGACACACACGGGCCGTACAGTACCAGACCGGAGTGAATCGTTCCCTTTTACCCGCTGTGTACTAAACATGTACAGGAGTTGACACTGAGACACACACGGGCCGTACAGTACCAGACGGGAGTGAATCGTTCCTTTTTACCCGCTGTGTACTGTACATGTACAGGAGCTGACACTGAGACACACACGGGCCGTATAGTACCAGACGGGAGTGAATCGTTCCCTTTTACCCGCTGTGTACTGTACATGTACAGGCGCTGACACTGAGACACACAAGGACCGTACAGTACCAGACGGGAGTGAATCATTCCCTTTTACCCGCTGTGTACTGCACATGTACAGGAGCTGACATTGAGACACACACGGGCCGTATAGTACCAGACGGGAGTGAATCATTTCCTTTTACCCGCTGTGTACTAAACATGTACAGGAGTTGACACTGAGACACACACGGGCCGTACAGAACCAGACGGGAGTGAATCATTCCCTTTTCCCCGATGTGTACTGTACATGTACAGGAGCTGACACTGAGACACACACGGGCCGTACAGTACCAGACGGGAGTGAATCGTTCCCTTTTACCCGCTGTGTACTGTACATGTACAGGAGCTGACACTGAGGCACACACGGGCCGTACAGTACCAGACGGGAGTGAATCTTTTCCTTTTACCCGCTGTGTACTGTACATGTGCAGGAGCTGACACTGAGACACACACGGGCCGTACAGTACCAGACGGGAGTGAATCGTTCCCTTTTACCCTCTGTGTGCTGTACATGTACAGGAGCTGACACTGAGACACACACGGGCCGTACAGTACCAGACGGGTGTGAATCATTCCTTTTTACCCACTGTGTACTGTACATGTACAGAAGCTGACACTGAGACACACACGGGCCGTACAGTACCAGACGGGAGTGAATCGTTCCCTTTTACCTGCTGTGTGCTTTACATGTGCAGGAGCTGACACTGAGACACACACGGGCTGTACAGTACCAGACGGGAGTGAATCGTTCCCTTTTACCCGCTGTGCACTGTACATGTACTGGAACTGACACTGAGACACACACGGGCCGTACAGTACCAGACGGGAGTGAACCGTTCCTTTTTACCCGCTGTGTACTGTACATGTACAGGAGCTGACACAGAGACACACACGGGCCGTACAGTACCAGACAGGAGTGAATCGTTCCATTTTACCCGCTGTGTACTGTACATGTACAGGAGCTGACACTGAGACACACACGGGCCGTACAGCACCAGACGGGAGTGAATCGTTTCCTTTTACCCGCTGTTTACTGTACATGTACAGGAGCTGTCAATGAGACACACACGGGCCGTACAGTACCAGAAGGGAGTGATTCATTCCCTTTTACCCGCTGTGTGCTGTACATGTACAGGAGCTGACACTGAGACACACACGGGCCGTACAGTACCAGACGGGAGTGAATCATTCCATTTTACCCGCTGTGTACTAAACATGTACAGGAGTTGACACTGAGACACACACGGGCCATACAGTACCAGACGGGAGTGAATCGTTCCCTTTTACCCGCTGTGTACTGTACATGTACAGGAGCTGACACTGAGACACACACGGACCGTACAGTACCAGACGGGAGTGAATCGTTTCCTTTTACCCCCTGTGTAATGTACATGTACAGGAGCTGACACTGAGACACACACGGGCCGTACAGTGCCAGACGGGAGTGAATCGTTCCCTTTTACCCGCTGTGTGCTGTACATGTACAGGAGCTGACACTGAGACACACACGGGCCGTACAGTACCAGATGGGTGTGAATCATTCCCTTTTACTCATTGTGTACTGTACATGTGCAGGAGCTGACACTGAGACACACACGGGCCGTACAGTACCGGACGGGAGTGAATCGTTTCCTTTTACCCGCTGTGTACTGTACATGTACAGGAGCTGACACTGAGACACACATGGGCCGTACAGTACCAGACGGGAGTGAATCATTCCCTTTTACCCGCTGTGTACTGTACATGTACAGGAGCTGACACTGAGACACACACGGGCCGTACAGTACCAGACGGGAGTGAATCGTTTCCTTTTACCCGCTGTGTACTGTACATGTACAGGAGCTGACACTGAGACACACACGGGCCGCACAGTACCAGACGGGAGTGAATCGTTCCCTTTTACCTACTGTGTGCTGTACATGTACAGGAGCTGACACTGAGACACAGACGGGCCGTACATTACCAGACGGGAGTGAATCGTTCCCTTTTACCCGCTGTGTACTGTACATGTACTGGAGCTGACACTGAGACACACACGGGCCGTACAGTACCAGACGGGAGTGAATCGTTCCTTTTTACCCGCTGTGTACTGTACATGTACAGGAGCTGACACTGAGACACACACGGGCCGTACAGTACCAGACGGGAGTAAATCGTTCCGTTTTACCCACTGTGTGCTGTACATGTACAGGAGCTGACACTGAGACACACACGGACCGTACAGTACCAGACCGGAGTGAATCGTTCCCTTTTACCTGCTGTGTACTTCACATGTACTGGAGCTGACACTGAGACACACACGGGCCGTACAGTACCAGACGGGAGTGAATCGTTCCTTTTTACCCGCTGTGTACTGTACATGTACAGCAGCTGACACTGAGACACACACGGGCCGTACAGTACCAGACAGGAGTGAATCGTTCCCTTTTACCCGCTGTGTAATGTACATGTACAGTAGCTGACACTGAGACACACACGGGCCGTACAGCACCAGACGGGAGTGAATCGTTTCCTTTGACCCGCTGTGTACTGTACATGTACGGAGCTGTCACTGAGACACACACGGGCCGTACAGTACCAGACAGGAATGATTCATTCCCTTTTACCTGCTGTGTGCTGTACATGTACAGGAGCTGACACTGAGACACACACGTGCCGTACAGTACCAGACGGGAGTGAATCGTTCCCTTTTACCCGCTGTGTAATAAACATGTACAGGAGTTGACACTGAGACACACACGGGCCGTACAGTACCAGACGGGAGTGAATCATTCCTTTTTACCCGCTGTGTACTGTACATGTACAGGAGCTGACACTGAGACACACACGGGCCGTATAGTACCAGACGGGAGTGAATCGTTCCCTTTTACCCGCTGTGTACTGTACATGTACAGGCGCTGACACTGAGACACACAAGGACCGTACAGTACCAGACGGGAGTGAATCATTCCCTTTTACCCGCTGTGTACTGCACATGTACAGGAGCTGACACTGAGACACACACGGGCCGTACAGTACCAGACGGGAGTGAATCGTTCCCTTTTACCCGCTGTGTACTGTACATGTACAGGAGCTGACACTGAGACACACACGGGCCGTACAGTACCAGACGGGAGTGAATCGCTCCCTTTTACCCGCTGTGTACTGTACATGTACAGGAGGTGACACTGAGACACACACGGGCCGTACAGTACCAGACGGGAGTGAATCGTTCCCTTTTACCCGCTGTGTGCTGTACATGTACAGGAGCTGACACAGACACACACGGGCCGTACAGTACCAGACCGGAGTGAATCGTTCCCTTTTACCCGCTGTGTACTAAACATGTACAGGAGTTGACACTGAGACACACACGGGCCGTACAGTACCAGACGGGAGTGAATCGTTCCTTTTTACCCGCTGTGTACTGTACATGTACAGGAGCTGACACTGAGACACACACGGGCCGTATAGTACCAGACGGGAGTGAATCGTTCCCTTTTACCCGCTGTGTACTGTACATGTACAGGCGCTGACACTGAGACACACAAGGACCGTACAGTACCAGACGGGAGTGAATCATTCCCTTTTACCCGCTGTGTACTGCACATGTACAGGAGCTGACATTGAGACACACACGGGCCGTATAGTACCAGACGGGAGTGAATCATTTCCTTTTACCCGCTGTGTACTAAACATGTACAGGAGTTGACACTGAGACACACACGGGCCGTACAGAACCAGACGGGAGTGAATCATTCCCTTTTCCCCGATGTGTACTGTACATGTACAGGAGCTGACACTGAGACACACACGGGCCGTACAGTACCAGACGGGAGTGAATCGTTCCCTTTTACCCGCTGTGTACTGTACATATACAGGAGCTGACACTGAGACACACACGGACCGTACAGTACCAGATGGGAGTGAATCGTTCCCTTTTACCCGCTGTTTACTGTACCTGTACTGGAGCTGACACTGAGACACGCACGGGCCGTACAGTACCAGACGGGAGTGAATCGTTCCCTTTTACCCACTGTGTGATGTACATGTACAGGAGCTGACACTGAGACACACACGGGCCGTACAGCACCAGACGGGAGTGAATCGTTTCCTTTTACCCGCTGTTTACTGTACATGTACAGGAGCTGTCACTGAGACACACACGGGCCGTACAGTACCAGAAGGGAGTGATTCATTCCCTTTTACCCGCTGTGTGCTGTACATGTACAAGAGCTGACACTGAGACACACACAGGCCGTACAGTACCAGACGGGAGTGAATCATTCCATTTTACCCGCTGTGCACTAAACATGTACAGGAGCTGACACTGAGACACACACGGGCCGTACAGTACCGGACGGGAGTGAATCGTTTCCTTTTACCCGCTGTGTACTGTACAAGTACAGGAGCTGACACTGAGACACACACGGGCCGTACAGTACCAGACGGGAGTGAATCGTTCCCTTTTACCCGCTGTGTACTGTACATGTACAGGAGCTGACACTGAGACACACACGGGCCGTACAGTACCAGACGGGAGTGAATCGTTTCCTTTTACCCGCTGTGTACTGTACATGTACAGGAGCTGACACTGAGACACACACGGGCCGCACAGTACCAGACGGGAGTGAATCGTTCCCTTTTACCTACTGTGTGCTGTACATGTACAGGAGCTGACACTGAGACACAGACGGGCCGTACAGTACCAGACGGGAGTGAATCGTTCCCTTTTACCCGCTGTGTACTCTACATGTACTGGAGCTGACACTGAGACACACACGGGCCGTACAGTACCAGACGGGAGTGAATCGTTCCTTTTTACCCGCTCTGTACTGTACATTTACAGGAGCTGACACTGAGACACACACGGGCCGTACAGTACCAGACAGGAGTGAATTGTTCCCTTTTACCCGCTGTGTACTGTACATGTACAGGCGCTGACACTGAGACACACACGGACCGTACAGTACCAGACGGGAGTGAATCATTCCCTTTAACCCGCTGTGTACTGTACATGTACAGGAGCTGACACTGAGACACACACGGACCGTACAGTACCAGATGGGAGTGAATCGTTCCTTTTTACCCGCTGTGTACTGTACATGTACAGGAGCTGACACTGAGACACACACGGACCGTACAGTACCAGACGGGGGTAAATCGTTCCGTTTTACCCACTCTGTGCTGTACATGTACAGGAGCTGACACTGAGACACACACGGACCGTACAGTACCAGACGGGAGTGAATCGTTCCCTTTTACCTGCTGTGTACTTTACATGTACTGGAGCTGACACTGAGACACACACGGGCCGTACAGTACCAGACGGGAGTGAATCGTTCCTTTTTACCCGCTGTGTACTGTACATGTACAGGAGCTGACACTGAGACACACACGGGCCGTACAGTACCAGACAGGAGTGAATCGTTCCCTTTTACCCGCTGTGTAATGTACATGTACAGTAGCTGACACTGAGACACACACGGGCCGTACAGCACCAGACGGGAGTGAATCGTTTCCTTTTACCCGCTGTGTACTGTACATGTACGGAGCTGTCACTGAGACACACACGGGCCGTACAGTACCAGACAGGAATGATTCATTCCCTTTTACCTGCTGTGTGCTGTACATGTACAGGAGCTGACACTGAGACACACACGGGCCGTACAGTACCAGACGGGAGTGAATCGTTCCCTTTTACCCGCTGTGTACTAAACATGTACAGGAGTTGACACTGAGACACACACGGGCCGTACAGTACCAGACGGGAGTGAATCGTTCCTTTTTACCCGCTGTGTACTGTACATGTACAGGAGCTGACACTGAGACACACACGGGCCGTATAGTACCAGACGGGAGTGAATCGTTCCCTTTTACCCGCTGTGTACTGTACATGTACAGGCGCTGACACTGAGACACACAAGGACCGTACAGTACCAGACGGGAGTGAATCATTCCCTTTTACCCGCTGTGTACTGCACATGTACAGGAGCTGACACTGAGACACACACGGGCCGTACAGTACCAGACGGGAGTGAATCGTTCCCTTTTACCCGCTGTGTACTGTACATGTACAGGAGCTGACACTGAGACACACACGGGCCGTACAGTACCAGACGGGAGTGAATCTTTTCCTTTTACCCGCTGTGTACTGTACATGTGCAGGAGCTGACACTGAGACACACACGGGCCGTACAGTACCAGACGGGAGTGAATCGTTCCCTTTTACCCGCTGTGTGCTGTACATGTACAGGAGCTGACACTGAGACACACACGGGCCGTACAGTACCAGACGGGAGTGAATCGTTCCCTTTTACCCGCTGTGTACTGTACATGTACTGGAGTTGACACTGAGACACACACGGGCCGTACAGTACCAGACAGGAGTGAATCGTTCCCTTTTACCCGCTGTGTAATGTACATGTACAGGAGCTGATACTGAGACACACACGGGCCGTACAGTACCAGACGGGAGTGAATCGTTCCCTTTTACCCGCTGTGTGCTGTACATGTACAGGAGCTGACACTGAGACACACACGGGCCGTACAGTACCAGACGGGAGTGAATCGTTCCCTTTTACACGCTGTGTAATGTACATGTACAGGCGCTGACACTGAGACACACACGGACCGTACAGTACCAGACGGGAGTGAATCATTCCCTTTAACCCGCTGTGTACTGTACATGTACAGGAGCTGACACTGAGACACACACGGGCCGTACAGTACCAGACGGGAGTGATTCATTCCCTTTTACCCGCTGTGTACTGTACATGTACAGGAGCTGACACTGAGACACACACGGGCCGTACAGTACCAGAAGGGCGTGAATCGTTCCCTTTTACCCGCTGTGTACTGTACATGTACAGGAGCTGACACTGAGACACACACGGGCCGTACAGTACCAGACGGGAGTGAATCGTTCCCTTTTACCTGCTGTGTGCTTTACATGTGCAGGAGCTGACAATGAGACACACACGGGCTGTACAGTACCAGACGGGAGTGAATCGTTCCCTTTTACCCGCTGTGTACTGTACATGTACTGGAACTGACACTGAGACACACACGGGCCGTACAGTACCAGACGGGAGTGAACCGTTCCTTTTTACCCGCTGTGTACTGTACATGTACAGGAGCTGACACTGAGACACACACGGGCCGTACAGTACCAGACAGGAGTGAATCGTTCCATTTTACCCGCTGTGTACTGTACATGTACAGGAGCTGACACTGAGACACACACGGGCCGTACAGCACCAGACGGGAGTGAATCGTTTCCTTTTACCCGCTGTTTACTGTACATGTACAGGAGCTGTCACTGAGACACACACGGGCCGTATAGTACCAGAAGGGAGTGATTCATTCCCTTTTACCCGCTGTGTGCTGTACATGTACAAGAGCTGACACTGAGACACACACAGGCCGTACAGTACCAGACGGGAGTGAATCATTCCATTTTACCCGCTGTGTACTAAACATGTACAGGAGTTGACACTGAGACACACACGGGCCGTACAGTACCAGATGGGTGTGAATCATTCCCTTTTATTCACTGTGTACTGTACATGTACAGGAGCTGACACTGAGACACACACGGGCCGTACAGTACCGGACGGGAGTGAATCGTTTCCTTTTACCCGCTGTGTACTGTACATGTACAGGAGCTGACACTGAGACACACACGGGCCGTACAGTACCAGACGGGAGTGAATCGTTCCCTTTTACCCGCTGTGTACTGTACATGTACAGGAGCTGACACTGAGACACACACGGGCCATACAGTACCAGACGGGAGTGAATCGTTTCCTTTTACCCGCTGTGTACTGTACATGTACAGGAGCTGACACTGAGACACACACGGGCCGCACAGTACCAGACGGGAGTGAATCGTTCCCTTTTACCTACTGTGTGCTGTACATGTACAGGAGCTGACACTGAGACACAGACGGGCCGTACAGTACCAGACGGGAGTGAATCGTTCCCTTTTACCCGCTGTGTACTGTACATGTACTGGAGCTGACACTGAGACACACACGGGCCGTACAGTACCAGACGGGAGTGAATCGTTCCTTTTTACCCGCTGTGTACTGTACATGTACAGGAGCTGACACTGAGACACACACGGGCCGTCCAGTACCAGACAGGAGTGAATTGTTCCCTTTTACCCGCTGTGTACTGTACATGTACAGGCGCTGACACTGAGACACACACGGACCGTACAGTACCAGACGGGAGTGAATCATTCCCTTTAACCCGCTGTGTACTGTACATGTACAGGAGCTGACACTGAGACACACACGGACCGTACAGTACCAGATGGGAGTGAATCGTTCCTTTTTACCCGCTGTGTACTGTACATGTACAGGAGCTGTCACTGAGACATACACGGGCCGTACAGTACCAGACGGGAGTGAATCGTTCCCTTTTACCCGCTGTGTACTGTACATGTACAGGAGCTGACACTGAGACACACACGGACCGTACAGTACCAGACGGGGGTAAATCGTTCCGTTTTACCCACTGTGTGCTGTACATGTACAGGGGCTGACACTGAGACACACACGGACCGTACAGTACCAGACGGGAGTGAATCGTTCCCTTTTACCTGCTGTGTACTTTACATGTACTGGAGCTGACACTGAGACACACACGGGCCGTACAGTACCAGACGGGAGTGAATCGTTCCTTTTTACCCGCTGTGTACTGTACATGTACAGGAGCTGACACTGAGACACACACGGGCCGTACAGTACCAGACAGGAGTGAATCGATCCCTTTTACCCGCTGTGTAATGTACATGTACAGTAGCTGACACTGAGACACACACGGGCCGTACAGCACCAGACGGGAGTGAATCGTTTCCTTTTACCCGCTGTGTACTGTACATGTACGGAGCTGTCACTGAGACACACACGGGCCGTATAGTACCAGACAGGAATGATTCATTCCCTTTTACCTGCTGTGTGCTGTACATGTACAGGAGCTGACACTGAGACACACACGTGCCGTACAGTACCAGACGGGAGTGAATCGTTCCCTTTTACCCGCTGTGTACTAAACATGTACAGGAGTTGACACTGAGACACACACGGGCCGTACAGTACCAGACGGGAGTGAATCGTTCCTTTTTACCCGCTGTGTACTGTACATGTACAGGAGCTGACACTGAGACACACACGGGCCGTATAGTACCAGACGGGAGTGAATCGTTCCCTTTTACCCGCTGTGTACTGTACATGTACAGGCGCTGACACTGAGACACACAAGGACCGTACAGTACCAGACGGGAGTGAATCATTCCCTTTTACCCGCTGTGTACTGTACATGTACAGGAGCTGACACTGAGACACACACGGGCCGTACAGTACCAGACGGGAGTGAATCATTCCATTTTACCCGCTGTGTACTAAACATGTACAGGAGTTGACACTGAGACACACACGGGCCATACAGTACCAGACGGGAGTGAATCGTTCCCTTTTACCCGCTGTGTACTGTACATGTACAGGAGCTGACACTGAGACACACACGGACCGTACAGTACCAGACGGGAGTGAATCGTTTCCTTTTACCCCCTGTGTAATGTACATGTACAGGAGCTGACACTGAGACACACACGGGCCGTACAGTGCCAGACGGGAGTGAATCGTTCCCTTTTACCCGCTGTGTGCTGTACATGTACAGGAGCTGACACTGAGACACACACGGGCCGTACAGTACCAGATGGGTGTGAATCATTCCCTTTTACTCATTGTGTACTGTACATGTGCAGGAGCTGACACTGAGACACACACGGGCCGTACAGTACCGGACGGGAGTGAATCGTTTCCTTTTACCCGCTGTGTACTGTACATGTACAGGAGCTGACACTGAGACACACATGGGCCGTACAGTACCAGACGGGAGTGAATCATTCCCTTTTACCCGCTGTGTACTGTACATGTACAGGAGCTGACACTGAGACACACACGGGCCGTACAGTACCAGACGGGAGTGAATCGTTTCCTTTTACCCGCTGTGTACTGTACATGTACAGGAGCTGACACTGAGACACACACGGGCCGCACAGTACCAGACGGGAGTGAATCGTTCCCTTTTACCTACTGTGTGCTGTACATGTACAGGAGCTGACACTGAGACACAGACGGGCCGTACATTACCAGACGGGAGTGAATCGTTCCCTTTTACCCGCTGTGTACTGTACATGTACTGGAGCTGACACTGAGACACACACGGGCCGTACAGTACCAGACGGGAGTGAATCGTTCCTTTTTACCCGCTGTGTACTGTACATGTACAGGAGCTGACACTGAGACACACACGGGCCGTACAGTACCAGACGGGAGTAAATCATTCCGTTTTACCCACTGTGTGCTGTACATGTACAGGAGCTGACACTGAGACACACACGGACCGTACAGTACCAGACCGGAGTGAATCGTTCCCTTTTACCTGCTGTGTACTTCACATGTACTGGAGCTGACACTGAGACACACACGGGCCGTACAGTACCAGACGGGAGTGAATCGTTCCTTTTTACCCGCTGTGTACTGTACATGTACAGCAGCTGACACTGAGACACACACGGGCCGTACAGTACCAGACAGGAGTGAATCGTTCCCTTTTACCCGCTGTGTAATGTACATGTACAGTAGCTGACACTGAGACACACACGGGCCGTACAGCACCAGACGGGAGTGAATCGTTTCCTTTGACCCGCTGTGTACTGTACATGTACGGAGCTGTCACTGAGACACACACGGGCCGTACAGTACCAGACAGGAATGATTCATTCCCTTTTACCTGCTGTGTGCTGTACATGTACAGGAGCTGACACTGAGACACACACGTGCCGTACAGTACCAGACGGGAGTGAATCGTTCCCTTTTACCCGCTGTGTAATAAACATGTACAGGAGTTGACACTGAGACACACACGGGCCGTACAGTACCAGACGGGAGTGAATCATTCCTTTTTACCCGCTGTGTACTGTACATGTACAGGAGCTGACACTGAGACACACACGGGCCGTATAGTACCAGACGGGAGTGAATCGTTCCCTTTTACCCGCTGTGTACTGTACATGTACAGGCGCTGACACTGAGACACACAAGGACCGTACAGTACCAGACGGGAGTGAATCATTCCCTTTTACCCGCTGTGTACTGCACATGTACAGGAGCTGACACTGAGACACACACGGGCCGTACAGTACCAGACGGGAGTGAATCGTTCCCTTTTACCCGCTGTGTACTGTACATGTACAGGAGCTGACACTGAGACACACACGGGCCGTACAGTACCAGACGGGAGTGAATCGCTCCCTTTTACCCGCTGTGTACTGTACATGTACAGGAGGTGACACTGAGACACACACGGGCCGTACAGTACCAGACGGGAGTGAATCGTTCCCTTTTACCCGCTGTGTGCTGTACATGTACAGGAGCTGACACAGACACACACGGGCCGTACAGTACCAGACCGGAGTGAATCGTTCCCTTTTACCCGCTGTGTACTAAACATGTACAGGAGTTGACACTGAGACACACACGGGCCGTACAGTACCAGACGGGAGTGAATCGTTCCTTTTTACCCGCTGTGTACTGTACATGTACAGGAGCTGACACTGAGACACACACGGGCCGTATAGTACCAGACGGGAGTGAATCGTTCCCTTTTACCCGCTGTGTACTGTACATGTACAGGCGCTGACACTGAGACACACAAGGACCGTACAGTACCAGACGGGAGTGAATCATTCCCTTTTTCCCGCTGTGTACTGCACATGTACAGGAGCTGACATTGAGACACACACGGGCCGTATAGTACCAGACGGGAGTGAATCATTTCCTTTTACCCGCTGTGTACTAAACATGTACAGGAGTTGACACTGAGACACACACGGGCCGTACAGAACCAGACGGGAGTGAATCATTCCCTTTTCCCCGATGTGTACTGTACATGTACAGGAGCTGACACTGAGACACACACGGGCCGTACAGTACCAGACGGGAGTGAATCGTTCCCTTTTACCCGCTGTGTACTGTACATATACAGGAGCTGACACTGAGACACACACGGACCGTACAGTACCAGATGGGAGTGAATCGTTCCCTTTTACCCGCTGTTTACTGTACCTGTACTGGAGCTGACACTGAGACACGCACGGGCCGTACAGTACCAGACGGGAGTGAATCGTTCCCTTTTACCCACTGTGTGATGTACATGTACAGGAGCTGACACTGAGACACACACGGGCCGTACAGCACCAGACGGGAGTGAATCGTTTCCTTTTACCCGCTGTTTACTGTACATGTACAGGAGCTGTCACTGAGACACACACGGGCCGTACAGTACCAGAAGGGAGTGATTCATTCCCTTTTACCCGCTGTGTGCTGTACATGTACAAGAGCTGACACTGAGACACACACAGGCCGTACAGTACCAGACGGGAGTGAATCATTCCATTTTACCCGCTGTGCACTAAACATGTACAGGAGCTGACACTGAGACACACACGGGCCGTACAGTACCGGACGGGAGTGAATCGTTTCCTTTTACCCGCTGTGTACTGTACAAGTACAGGAGCTGACACTGAGACACACACGGGCCGTACAGTACCAGACGGGAGTGAATCGTTCCCTTTTACCCGCTGTGTACTGTACATGTACAGGAGCTGACACTGAGACACACACGGGCCGTACAGTACCAGACGGGAGTGAATCGTTTCCTTTTACCCGCTGTGTACTGTACATGTACAGGAGCTGACACTGAGACACACACGGGCCGCACAGTACCAGACGGGAGTGAATCGTTCCCTTTTACCTACTGTGTGCTGTACATGTACAGGAGCTGACACTGAGACACAGACGGGCCGTACAGTACCAGACGGGAGTGAATCGTTCCCTTTTACCCGCTGTGTACTCTACATGTACTGGAGCTGACACTGAGACACACACGGGCCGTACAGTACCAGACGGGAGTGAATCGTTCCTTTTTACCCGCTCTGTACTGTACATTTACAGGAGCTGACACTGAGACACACACGGGCCGTACAGTACCAGACAGGAGTGAATTGTTCCCTTTTACCCGCTGTGTACTGTACATGTACAGGCGCTGACACTGAGACACACACGGACCGTACAGTACCAGACGGGAGTGAATCATTCCCTTTAACCCGCTGTGTACTGTACATGTACAGGAGCTGACACTGAGACACACACGGACCGTACAGTACCAGATGGGAGTGAATCGTTCCTTTTTACCCGCTGTGTACTGTACATGTACAGGAGCTGACACTGAGACACACACGGACCGTACAGTACCAGACGGGGGTAAATCGTTCCGTTTTACCCACTGTGTGCTGTACATGTACAGGAGCTGACACTGAGACACACACGGACCGTACAGTACCAGACGGGAGTGAATCGTTCCCTTTTACCTGCTGTGTACTTTACATGTACTGGAGCTGACACTGAGACACACACGGGCCGTACAGTACCAGACGGGAGTGAATCGTTCCTTTTTACCCGCTGTGTACTGTACATGTACAGGAGCTGACACTGAGACACACACGGGCCGTACAGTACCAGACAGGAGTGAATCGTTCCCTTTTACCCGCTGTGTAATGTACATGTACAGTAGCTGACACTGAGACACACACGGGCCGTACAGCACCAGACGGGAGTGAATCGTTTCCTTTTACCCGCTGTGTACTGTACATGTACGGAGCTGTCACTGAGACACACACGGGCCGTACAGTACCAGACAGGAATGATTCATTCCCTTTTACCTGCTGTGTGCTGTACATGTACAGGAGCTGACACTGAGACACACACGGGCCGTACAGTACCAGACGGGAGTGAATCGTTCCCTTTTACCCGCTGTGTACTAAACATGTACAGGAGTTGACACTGAGACACACACGGGCCGTACAGTACCAGACGGGAGTGAATCGTTCCTTTTTACCCGCTGTGTACTGTACATGTACAGGAGCTGACACTGAGACACACACGGGCCGTATAGTACCAGACGGGAGTGAATCGTTCCCTTTTACCCGCTGTGTACTGTACATGTACAGGCGCTGACACTGAGACACACAAGGACCGTACAGTACCAGACGGGAGTGAATCATTCCCTTTTACCCGCTGTGTACTGCACATGTACAGGAGCTGACACTGAGACACACACGGGCCGTACAGTACCAGACGGGAGTGAATCGTTCCCTTTTACCCGCTGTGTACTGTACATGTACAGGAGCTGACACTGAGACACACACGGGCCGTACAGTACCAGACGGGAGTGAATCTTTTCCTTTTACCCGCTGTGTACTGTACATGTGCAGGAGCTGACACTGAGACACACACGGGCCGTACAGTACCAGACGGGAGTGAATCGTTCCCTTTTACCCGCTGTGTGCTGTACATGTACAGGAGCTGACACTGAGACACACACGGGCCGTACAGTACCAGACGGGAGTGAATCGTTCCCTTTTACCCGCTGTGTACTGTACATGTACTGGAGTTGACACTGAGACACACACGGGCCGTACAGTACCAGACAGGAGTGAATCGTTCCCTTTTACCCGCTGTGTAATGTACATGTACAGGAGCTGATACTGAGACACACACGGGCCGTACAGTACCAGACGGGAGTGAATCGTTCCCTTTTACCCGCTGTGTGCTGTACATGTACAGGAGCTGACACTGAGACACACACGGGCCGTACAGTACCAGACGGGAGTGAATCGTTCCCTTTTACACGCTGTGTAATGTACATGTACAGGAGCTGACACTGAGACACACACGGGCCGTACAGCACCAGATGGGAGTGAATCGTTCCCTTTTACCCGCTGTGTACTGTACATGTACAGGAGCTGTCACTGAGACACACACGGGCCGTACAGTACCAGACGGGAGTGATTCATTCCCTTTTACCCGCTGTGTACTGTACATGTACAGGAGCTGACACTGAGACAAACACGGGCCGTACAGTACCAGACGGGCGTGAATCGTTCCCTTTTACCCGCTGTGTACTGTACATGTACAGGAGCTGACACTGAGACACACACGGGCCGTACAGTACCAGGCGGGAGTGAATCGTTCCCTTTTACCTGCTGTGTGCTTTACATGTGCAGGAGCTGACAATGAGACACACACGGGCTGTACAGTACCAGACGGGAGTGAATCGTTCCCTTTTACCCGCTGTGTACTGTACATGTACTGGAACTGACACTGAGACACACACGGGCCGTACAGTACCAGACGGGAGTGAACCGTTCCTTTTTACCCGCTGTGTACTGTACATGTACAGGAGCTGACACTGAGACACACACGGGCCGTACAGTACCAGACAGGAGTGAATCGTTCCATTTTACCCGCTGTGTACTGTACATGTACAGGAGCTGACACTGAGAAACACACGGGCCGTACAGCACCAGACGGGAGTGAATCGTTTCCTTTTACCCGCTGTTTACTGTACATGTACAGGAGCTGTCACTGAGACACACACGGGCCGTACAGTACCAGAAGGGAGTGATTCATTCCCTTTTACCCGCTGTGTGCTGTACATGTACAAGAGCTGACACTGAGACACACACAGGCCGTACAGTACCAGACGGGAGTGAATCATTCCATTTTACCCGCTGTGTACTAAACATGTACAGGAGTTGACACTGAGACACACACGGGCCGTACAGTACCAGATGGGTGTGAATCATTCCCTTTTATTCACTGTGTACTGTACATGTACAGGAGCTGACACTGAGACACACACGGGCCGTACAGTACCGGACGGGAGTGAATCGTTTCCTTTTACCCGCTGTGTACTGTACATGTACAGGAGCTGACACTGAGACACACACGGGCCGTACAGTACCAGACGGGAGTGAATCGTTCCCTTTTACCCGCTGTGTACTGTACATGTACAGGAGCTGACACTGAGACACACACGGGCCATACAGTACCAGACGGGAGTGAATCGTTTCCTTTTACCCGCTGTGTACTGTACATGTACAGGAGCTGACACTGAGACACACACGGGCCGCACAGTACCAGACGGGAGTGAATCGTTCCCTTTTACCTACTGTGTGCTGTACATGTACAGGAGCTGACACTGAGACACAGACGGGCCGTACAGTACCAGACGGGAGTGAATCGTTCCCTTTTACCCGCTGTGTACTGTACATGTACTGGAGCTGACACTGAGACACACACGGGCCGTACAGTACCAGACGGGAGTGAATCGTTCCTTTTTACCCGCTGTGTACTGTACATGTACAAGAGCTGACACTGAGACACACACGGGCCGTACAGTACCAGACAGGAGTGAATTGTTCCCTTTTACCCGCTGTGTACTGTACATGTACAGGCGCTGACACTGAGACACACACGGACCGTACAGTACCAGACGGGAGTGAATCATTCCCTTTAACCCGCTGTGTACTGTACATGTACAGGAGCTGACACTGAGACACACACGGACCGTACAGTACCAGATGGGAGTGAATCGTTCCTTTTTACCCGCTGTGTACTGTACATGTACAGGAGCTGACACTGAGACACACACGGACCGTACAGTACCAGATGGGAGTGAATCGTTCCGTTTTACCCACTGTGTGCTGTACATGTACAGGGGCTGACACTGAGACACACACGGACCGTACAGTACCAGACGGGAGTGAATCGTTCCCTTTTACCTGCTGTGTACTTTACATGTACTGGAGCTGACACTGAGACACACACGGGCCGTACAGTACCAGACGGGAGTGAATCGTTCCTTTTTACCCGCTGTGTACTGTACATGTACAGGAGCTGACACTGAGACACACATGGGCCGTACAGTACCAGACAGGAGTGAATCGCTCCCTTTTACCCGCTGTGTAATGTACATGTACAGTAGCTGACACTGAGACACACACGGGCCGTACAGCACCAGACGGGAGTGAATCGTTTCCTTTTACCCGCTGTGTACTGTACATGTACGGAGCTGTCACTGAGACACACACGGGCCGTATAGTACCAGACAGGAATGATTCATTCCCTTTTACCTGCTGTGTGCTGTACATGTACAGGAGCTGACACTGAGACACACACGTGCCGTACAGTACCAGACGGGAGTGAATCGTTCCCTTTTACCCGCTGTGTACTAAACATGTACAGGAGTTGACACTGAGACACACACGGGCCGTACAGTACCAGACGGGAGTGAATCGTTCCTTTTTACCCGCTGTGTACTGTACATGTACAGGAGCTGACACTGAGACACACACGGGCCGTATAGTACCAGATGGGAGTGAATCGTTCCCTTTTACCCGCTGTGTACTGTACATGTACAGGCGCTGACACTGAGACACACAAGGACCGTACAGTACCAGACGGGAGTGAATCATTCCCTTTTACCCGCTGTGTACTGCACATGTACAGGAGCTGACACTGAGACACACACGGGCCGTACAGTACCAGACGGGAGTGAATCGTTCTCTTTTACCCGCTGTGTACTGTACATGTACAGGAGCTGACACTGAGGCACACACGGGCCGTACAGTACCAGACGGGAGTGAATCTTTTCCTTTTACCCGCTGTGTACTGTACATGTGCAGGAGCTGACACTGAGACACACACGGGCCGTACAGTACCAGACGGGAGTGAATCGTTCCCTTTTACCCTCTGTGTGCTGTACATGTACAGGAGCTGACACTGAGACACACACGGGCCGTACAGTACCAGACGGGTGTGAATCATTCCCTTTTACCCACTGTGTACTGTACATGTACAGGAGCTGACACTGAGACACACACGGGCCGTACAGTACCAGACGGGAGTGAATCGTTCCCTTTTACCTGCTGTGTGCTTTACATGTGCAGGAGCTGACACTGAGACACACACGGGCTGTACAGTACCAGACGGGAGTGAATCGTTCCCTTTTACCCGCTGTGCACTGTACATGTACTGGAACTGACACTGAGACACACACGGGCCGTACAGTACCAGACGGGAGTGAACCGTTCCTTTTTACCCGCTGTGTACTGTACATGTACAGGAGCTGACACAGAGACACACACGGGCCGTACAGTACCAGACAGGAGTGAATCGTTCCATTTTACCCGCTGTGTACTGTACATGTACAGGAGCTGACACTGAGACACACACGGGCCGTACAGCACCAGACGGGAGTGAATCGTTTCCTTTTACCCGCTGTTTACTGTACATGTACAGGAGCTGTCACTGAGACACACACGGGCCGTACAGTACCAGAAGGGAGTGATTCATTCCCTTTTACCCGCTGTGTGCTGTACATGTACAGGAGCTGACACTGAGACACACACGGGCCGTACAGTACCAGACGGGAGTGAATCATTCCATTTTACCCGCTGTGTACTAAACATGTACAGGAGTTGACACTGAGACACACACGGGCCATACAGTACCAGACGGGAGTGAATCGTTCCCTTGTACCCCCTGTGTAATGTACATGTACAGGAGCTGACACTGAGACACACACGGGCCGTACAGTGCCAGACGGGAGTGAATCGTTCCCTTTTACCCGCTGTGTGCTGTACATGTACAGGAGCTGACACTGAGACACACACGGGCCGTACAGTACCAGATGGGTGTGAATCATTCCCTTTTACTCATTGTGTACTGTACATGTGCAGGAGCTGACACTGAGACACACACGGGCCGTACAGTACCGGACGGGAGTGAATCGTTTCCTTTTACCCGCTGTGTACTGTACATGTACAGGAGCTGACACTGAGACACACATGGGCCGTACAGTACCAGACGGGAGTGAATCATTCCCTTTTACCCGCTGTGTACTGTACATGTACAGGAGCTGACACTGAGACACACACGGGCCGTACAGTACCAGACGGGAGTGAATCGTTTCCTTTTACCCGCTGTGTACTGTACATGTACAGGAGCTGACACTGAGACACACACGGGCCGCACAGTACCAGACGGGAGTGAATCGTTCCCTTTTACCTACTGTGTGCTGTACATGTACAGGAGCTGACACTGAGACACAGACGGGCCGTACATTACCAGACGGGAGTGAATCGTTCCCTTTTACCCGCTGTGTACTGTACATGTACAGGCGCTGACACTGAGACACACACGGACCGTACAGTACCAGACGGGAGTGAACCATTCCCTTTAACCCGCTGTGTACTGTACATGTACAGGAGCTGACACTGAGACACACACGGACCGTACAGTACCAGATGGGAGTGAATCGTTCCTTTTTACCCGCTGTGTACTGTACATGTACAGGAGCTGACACTGAGACACACACGGACCGTACAGTACCAGATGGGAGTGAATCGTTCCGTTTTACCCACTGTGTGCTGTACATGTACAGGGGCTGACACTGAGACACACACGGACCGTACAGTACCAGACGGGAGTGAATCGTTCCCTTTTACCTGCTGTGTACTTTACATGTACAGGAGTTGACACTGAGACACACACGGGCCGTACAGTACCAGACGGGAGTGAATCGTTCCTTTTTACCCGCTGTGTACTGTACATGTACAGGAGCTGACACTGAGACACACACGGGCCGTATAGTACCAGATGGGAGTGAATCGTTCCCTTTTACCCGCTGTGTACTGTACATGTACAGGCGCTGACACTGAGACACACAAGGACCGTACAGTACCAGACGGGAGTGAATCATTCCCTTTTACCCGCTGTGTACTGCACATGTACAGGAGCTGACACTGAGACACACACGGGCCGTACAGTACCAGACGGGAGTGAATCGTTCCCTTTTACCCGCTGTGTACTGTACATGTACAGGAGCTGACACTGAGGCACACACGGGCCGTACAGTACCAGACGGGAGTGAATCTTTTCCTTTTACCCGCTGTGTACTGTACATGTGCAGGAGCTGACACTGAGACACACACGGGCCGTACAGTACCAGACGGGAGTGAATCGTTCCCTTTTACCCTCTGTGTGCTGTACATGTACAGGAGCTGACACTGAGACACACACGGGCCGTACAGTACCAGACGGGTGTGAATCATTCCCTTTTACCCACTGTGTACTGTACATGTACAGGAGCTGACACTGAGACACACACGGGCCGTACAGTACCAGACGGGAGTGAATCGTTCCCTTTTACCTGCTGTGTGCTTTACATGTGCAGGAGCTGACACTGAGACACACACGGGCTGTACAGTACCAGACGGGAGTGAATCGTTCCCTTTTACCCGCTGTGCACTGTACATGTACTGGAACTGACACTGAGACACACACGGGCCGTACAGTACCAGACGGGAGTGAACCGTTCCTTTTTACCCGCTGTGTACTGTACATGTACAGGAGCTGACACAGAGACACACACGGGCCGTACAGTACCAGACAGGAGTGAATCGTTCCATTTTACCCGCTGTGTACTGTACATGTACAGGAGCTGACACTGAGACACACACGGGCCGTACAGCACCAGACGGGAGTGAATCGTTTCCTTTTACCCGCTGTTTACTGTACATGTACAGGAGCTGTCACTGAGACACACACGGGCCGTACAGTACCAGAAGGGAGTGATTCATTCCCTTTTACCCGCTGTGTGCTGTACATGTACAGGAGCTGACACTGAGACACACACGGGCCGTACAGTACCAGACGGGAGTGAATCATTCCATTTTACCCGCTGTGTACTAAACATGTACAGGAGTTGACACTGAGACACACACGGGCCATACAGTACCAGACGGGAGTGAATCGTTCCCTTTTACCCCCTGTGTAATGTACATGTACAGGAGCTGACACTGAGACACACACGGGCCGTACAGTGCCAGACGGGAGTGAATCGTTCCCTTTTACCCGCTGTGTGCTGTACATGTACAGGAGCTGACACTGAGACACACACGGGCCGTACAGTACCAGATGGGTGTGAATCATTCCCTTTTACTCATTGTGTACTGTACATGTGCAGGAGCTGACACTGAGACACACACGGGCCGTACAGTACCGGACGGGAGTGAATCGTTTCCTTTTACCCGCTGTGTACTGTACATGTACAGGAGCTGACACTGAGACACACACGGGCCGTACAGTACCAGACGGGAGTAAATCGTTCCGTTTTACCCACTGTGTGCTGTACATGTACAGGAGCTGACACTGAGACACACACGGACCGTACAGTACCAGACCGGAGTGAATCGTTCCCTTTTACCTGCTGTGTACTTCACATGTACTGGAGCTGACACTGAGACACACACGGGCCGTACAGTACCAGACGGGAGTGAATCGTTCCTTTTTACCCGCTGTGTACTGTACATGTACAGCAGCTGACACTGAGACACACACGGGCCGTACAGTACCAGACAGGAGTGAATCGTTCCCTTTTACCCGCTGTGTAATGTACATGTACAGTAGCTGACACTGAGACACACACGGGCCGTACAGCACCAGACGGGAGTGAATCATTTCCTTTGACCCGCTGTGTATTGTACATGTACGGAGCTGTCACTGAGACACACACGGGCCGTACAGTACCAGACAGGAATGATTCATTCCCTTTTACCTGCTGTGTGCTGTACATGTACAGGAGCTGACACTGAGACACACACGTGCCGTACAGTACCAGACGGGAGTGAATCGTTCCCTTTTACCCGCTGTGTAATAAACATGTACAGGAGTTGACACTGAGACACACACGGGCCGTACAGTACCAGACGGGAGTGAATCATTCCTTTTTACCCGCTGTGTACTGTACATGTACAGGAGCTGACACTGAGACACACACGGGCCGTATAGTACCAGACGGGAGTGAATCGTTCCCTTTTACCCGCTGTGTACTGTACATGTACAGGCGCTGACACTGAGACACACAAGGACCATACAGTACCAGACGGGAGTGAATCATTCCCTTTTACCCGCTGTGTACTGCACATGTACAGGAGCTGACACTGAGACACACACGGGCCGTACAGTACCAGACGGGAGTGAATCGTTCCCTTTTACCCGCTGTGTACTGTACATGTACAGGAGCTGACACTGAGACACACACGGGCCGTACAGTACCAGACGTGAGTGAATCTTTTCCTTTTACCCGCTGTGTACTGTACATGTACAGGAGCTGACACTGAGACACACACGGGCCGTACAGTACCAGACGGGAGTGAATCGTTCCCTTTTACCCGCTGTGTGCTGTACATGTACAGGAGCTGATACTGAGACACACACGGGCCGTACAGTACCAGACGGGAGTGAATCGTTCCCTTTTACCCGCTGTGTACTGTACATGTACTGGAGTTGACACTGAGACACACACGGGCCGTACAGTACCAGACAGGAGTGAATCGTTCCCTTTTACCCGCTGTGTAATGTACATGTACAGGAGCTCATACTGAGACACACACGGGCCGTTCAGTACCAGACGGGAGTGAATCGTTCCCTTTTACCCGCTGTGTGCTGTACATGTACAGGAGCTGACACTGAGACACACACGGGCCGTACAGTACCAGACGGGTGTGAATCATTCCCTTTTACCCACTGTGTACTGCACATGTACAGGAGCTGACACTGAGACACACACGGGCCGTACAGTACCAGACGGGAGTGAATCGCTCCCTTTTACCCGCTGTGTACTGTACATGTACAGGAGGTGACACTGAGACACACACGGGCCGTACAGTACCAGACGGGAGTGAATCGTTCCCTTTTACCCGCTGTGTGCTGTACATGTACAGGAGCTGACACAGACACACACGGGCCGTACAGTACCAGACCGGAGTGAATCGTTCCCTTTTACCCGCTGTGTACTAAACATGTACAGGAGTTGACACTGAGACACACACGGGCCGTACAGTACCAGACGGGAGTGAATCGTTCCTTTTTACCCGCTGTGTACTGTACATGTACAGGAGCTGACACAGAGACACACACGGGCCGTATAGTACCAGACGGGAGTGAATCGTTCCCTTTTACCCGCTGTGTACTGTACATGTACAGGCGCTGACACTGAGGCACACAAGGACCGTACAGTACCAGACGGGAGTGAATCATTCCCTTTTACCCGCTGTGTACTGCACATGTACAGGAGCTGACACTGAGACACACACGGGCCGTACAGTACCAGACGGGAGTGAATCGTTCCCTTTTACCCGCTGTGTACTGTACATGTACAGGAGCTGACACTGAGACACACACGGGCCGTACAGTACCAGACGGGAGTGAACCTTTTCCTTTTACCCGCTGTGTACTGTACATGTGCAGGAGCTGACACTGAGACACACACGGGCCGTACAGCACCAGACAGGAGTGAATCGTTCCCTTTTACCCGCTGTGTACTGTACATGTACAGGAGCTGACACTGAGACACACACGGGCCGTACAGTACCAGACGGGAGTGAATCGTTCCCTTTTACCCGCTGTGTGCTGTACATGTACAGGAGCTGACACTGAGACACACACGGGCCGTACAGTACCAGACGGGAGTGAATCGTTCCCTTTTACCCGCTGTGTACTGTACATGTACTGGAGTTGACACAGAGACACACACGGGCCGTACAGTACCAGACAGGAGTGAATCGTTCCCTTTTACCCGCTGTGTAATGTACATGTACAGGAGCTGATACTGAGACACACACGGGCCGTACAGTACCAGACGGGAGTGAATCATTCCCTTTTACCTGCTGTGTGCTGTACATGTACAGGAGCTGACACTGAGACACACACGGGCCGTACAGTACCAGACGGGAGTGATTCGTTCCTTTTACCCGCTGTGTGCTGTACATGTACAGGAGCTGACACTGAGACACACACGGGCCGTACAGTACCAGACGGGAGTGAATCGTTCCATTTTTCCCGCTGTGTACTGTACATGTACAGGAGCTGACACTGAGACACACACGGGCCGTACAGCACCAGATGGGAGTGAATCGTTCCCTTTTACCCGCTGTGTACTGTACATGTACAGGAGCTGTCAGTGAGACACACACGGGCCGTACAGTACCAGACGGGAGTGATTCATTCCCTTTTACCCGCTGTGTACTGTACATGTACAGGAGCTGACACTGAGACACACACGGGCCGTACAGTACCAGACGGGCGTGAATCGTTCCCTTTTACCCGCTGTGTACTGTACATGTACAGGAGCTGACACTGAGACACACACGGGCCGTACAGTACCAGACGGGAGTGAATCGTTCCCTTTTACCTGCTGTGTGCTTTACATGTGCAGGAGCTGACAATGAGACACACACGGGCTGTACAGTACCAGACGGGAGTGAATCGTTCCCTTTTACCCGCTGTGTACTGTACATGTACTGGAACTGACACTGAGACACACACGGGCCGTACAGTACCAGACGGGAGTGAACCGTTCCTTTTTACCCGCTGTGTACTGTACATGTACAGGAGCTGACACTGAGACACACACGGGCCGTACAGTACCAGACAGGAGTGAATCGTTCCATTTTACCCGCTGTGTACTGTACATGTACAGGAGCTGACACTGAGACACACACGGGCCGTACAGCACCAGACGGGAGTGAATCGTTTCCTTTTACCCGCTGTTTACTGTACATGTACAGGAGCTGTCACTGAGACACACACGGGCCGTACAGTACCAGAAGGGAGTGATTCATTCCCTTTTACCCGCTGTGTGCTGTACATGTACAAGAGCTGACACTGAGACACACACAGGCCGTACAGTACCAGACGGGAGTGAATCATTCCATTTTACCCGCTGTGTACTAAACATGTACAGGAGTTGACACTGAGACACACACGGGCCGTACAGTACCAGATGGGTGTGAATCATTCCCTTTTACTCACAGTGTACTGTACATGTACAGGAGCTGACACTGAGACACACACGGGCCGTACAGTACCGGACGGGAGTGAATCGTTTCCTTTTACCCGCTGTGTACTGTACATGTACAGGAGCTGACACTGAGACACACACGGGCCGTACAGTACCAGACGGGAGTGAATCGTTCCCTTTTACCCGCTGTGTACTGTACATGTACAGGAGCTGACACTGAGACACACACGGGCCGTACAGTACCAGACGGGAGTGAATCGTTTCCTTTTACCCGCTGTGTACTGTACATGTACAGGAGCTGACACTGAGACACACACGGGCCGCACAGTACCAGACGGGAGTGAATCGTTCCCTTTTACCTACTGTGTGCTGTACATGTACAGGAGCTGACACTGAGACACAGACGGGCCGTACAGTACCAGACGGGAGTGAATCGTTCCCTTTTACCCGCTGTGTACTGTACATGTACTGGAGCTGACACTGAGACACACACGGGCCGTACAGTACCAGACGGGAGTGAATCATTCCCTTTAACCCGCTGTGTACTGTACATGTACAGGAGCTGACACTGAGACACACACGGACCGTACAGTACCAGATGGGAGTGAATCATTCCCTTTAACCCGCTGTGTACTGTACATGTACAGGAGCTGACACTGAGACACACACGGACCGTACAGTACCAGATGGGAGTGAATCGTTCCTTTTTACCCGCTGTGTACTGTACATGTACAGGAGCTGACACTGAGACACACACGGACCGTACAGTACCAGACGGGGGTAAATCCTTCCGTTTTACCCACTGTGTGCTGTACATGTACAGGAGCTGACACTGAGACACACACGGACCGTACAGTACCAGACGGGAGTGAATCGTTCCCTTTTACCTGCTGTGTACTTTACATGTACTGGAGCTGACACTGAGACACACACGGGCCGTACAGTACCAGACGGGAGTGAATCGTTCCTTTTTACCCGCTGTGTACTGTACATGTACAGGAGCTGACACTGAGACACACACGGGCCGTACAGTACCAGACAGGAGTGAATCGCTCCCTTTTACCCGCTGTGTAATGTACATGTACAGTAGCTGACACTGAGACACACACGGGCCGTACAGCACCAGACGGGAGTGAATCGTTTCCTTTTACCCGCTGTGTACTGTACATGTACGGAGCTGTCACTGAGACACACACGGGCCGTATAGTACCAGACAGGAATGATTCATTCCCTTTTACCTGCTGTGTGCTGTTCATGTACAGGAGCTGACACTGAGACACACACGTGCCGTACAGTACCAGACGGGAGTGAATCGTTCCCTTTTACCCGCTGTGTACTAAACATGTACAGGAGTTGACACTGAGACACACACGGGCCGTACAGTACCAGACGGGAGTGAATCGTTCCTTTTTACCCGCTGTGTACTGTACATGTACAGGAGCTGACACTGAGACACACACGAGCCGTATAGTACCAGACGGGAGTGAATCGTTCCCTTTTACCCGCTGTGTACTGTACATGTACAGGCGCTGACACTGAGACACACAAGGACCGTACAGTACCAGACGGGAGTGAATCATTCCCTTTTACCCGCTGTGTACTGCACATGTACAGGAGCTGACACTGAGACACACACGGGCCGTACAGTACCAGACGGGAGTGAATCGTTCCCTTTTACCCGCTGTGTACTGTACATGTACAGGAGCTGACACTGAGACACACACGGGCCGTACAGTACCAGACGGGAGTGAATCTTTTCCTTTTACCCGCTGTGTACTGTACATGTGCAGGAGCTGACACTGAGACACACACGGGCCGTACAGTACCAGACGGGAGTGAATCGTTCCCTTTTACCCTCTGTGTGCTGTACATGTACAGGAGCTGACACTGAGACACACACGGGCCGTACAGTACCAGACGGGAGTGAATCGTTCCCTTTTACCCGCTGTGTACTGTACATGTACTGGAGTTGACACTGAGAGACACACGGGCCGTACAGTACCAGACAGGAGTGAATCGTTCCCTTTTACCCGCTGTGTAATGTACATGTACAGGAGCTGATACTGAGACACACACGGGCCGTACAGTACCAGACGGGAGTGAATCGTTCCCTTTTACCCGCTGTGTGCTGTACATGTACAGGAGCTGACACTGAGACACACACGGGCCGTACAGTACCAGACGGGTGTGAATCATTCCCTTTTACCCACTGTGTACTGTACATGTACAGGAGCTGACACTGAGACACACACGTGCCGTACAGTACCAGACGGGAGTGAATCGTTCCCTTTTACCTGCTGTGTGCTTTACATGTGCAGGAGCTGACACTGAGACACACACGGGCTGTACAGTACCAGACGGGAGTGAATCATTCCCTTTTACCCGCTGTGCACTGTACATGTACTGGAACTGACACTGAGACACACACGGGCCGTACAGTACCAGACGGGAGTGAACCGTTCCTTTTTACCCGCTGTGTACTGTACATGTACAGGAGCTGACACAGAGACACACACGGGCCGTACAGTACCAGACAGGAGTGAATCGTTCCATTTTACCCGCTGTGTACTGTACATGTACAGGAGCTGACACTGAGACACACACGGGCCGTACAGTACCAGACGGGAGTGAATCATTCCATTTTACCCGCTGTGTACTAAACATGTACAGGAGTTGACACTGAGACACACACGGGCCGTACAGTACCAGACGGGAGTGAATCGTTCCCTTTTACCCGCTGTGTACTGTACATTTACAGGAGCTGACACTGAGACACACACGGACCGTACAATACCAGACGGGAGTGAATCGTTTCCTTTTACCCCCTGTGTAATGTACATGTACAGGAGCTGACACTGAGACACACACGGGCCGTACAGTGCCAGACGGGAGTGAATCGTTCCCTTTTACCCGCTGTGTGCTGTACATGTACAGGAGCTGACACTGAGACACACACGGGCCATACAGTACCAGATGGGTGTGAATCATTCCCTTTTACTCATTGTGTACTGTACATGTGCAGGAGCTGACACTGAGACACACACGGGCCGTACAGTACCGGACGGGAGTGAATCGTTTCCTTTTACCCGCTGTGTACTGTACATGTACAGGAGCAGACACTGAGACACACACGGGCCGTACAGTACCAGACGGGAGTGAATCATTCCCTTTTACCCGCTGTGTACTGTACATGTACAGGAGCTGACACTGAGATACACACGGGCCGTACAGTACCAGACGGGAGTGAATCGTTTCCTTTTACCCGCTGTGTACTGTACATGTACAGGAGCTGACACTGAGACACACACGGGCCGCACAGTACCAGACGGGAGTGAATCGTTCCCTTTTACCTACTGTGTGCTGTACATGTACAGGAGCTGACACTGAGACACAGACGGGCCGTACAGTACCAGACGGGAGTGAATCGTTCCCTTTTACCCGCTGTGTACTGTACATGTACTGGAGCTGACACTGAGACACACACGGGCCGTACAGTACCAGACGGGAGTGAATCGTTCCTTTTTACCCGCTGTGTACTGTACATGTACAGGAGCTGACACTGAGACACACACGGGCCGTACAGTACCAGACGGGAGTAAATCGTTCCGTTTTACCCACTGTGTGCTGTACATGTACAGGAGCTGACACTGAGACACACACGGACCGTACAGTACCAGACCGGAGTGAATCGTTCCCTTTTACCTGCTGTGTACTTCACATGTACTGGAGCTGACACTGAGACACACACGGGCCGTACAGTACCAGACGGGAGTGAATCGTTCCTTTTTACCCGCTGTGTACTGTACATGTACAGGAGCTGACACTGAGACACACACGGGCCGTACAGTACCAGACAGGAGTGAATCGTTCCCTTTTACCCGCTGTGTAATGTACATGTACAGTAGCTGACACTGAGACACACACGGGCCGTACAGCACCAGACGGGAGTGAATCGTTTCCTTTGACCCGCTGTGTACTGTACATGTACGGAGCTGTCACTGAGACACACACGGGCCGTACAGTACCAGACAGGAATGATTCATTCCCTTTTACCTGCTGTGTGCTGTACATGTACAGGAGCTGACACTGAGACACACACGTGCCGTACAGTACCAGACGGGAGTGAATCGTTCCCTTTTACCCGCTGTGTACTAAACATGTACAGGAGTTGACACTGAGACACACACGGGCCGTACAGTACCAGACGGGAGTGAATCGTTCCTTTTTACCCGCTGTGTACTGTACATGTACAGGAGCTGACACTGAGACACACACGGGCCGTATAGTACCAGACGGGAGTGAATCGTTCCCTTTTACCCGCTGTGTACTGTACATGTACAGGCGCTGACACTGAGACACACAAGGACCGTACAGTACCAGACGGGAGTGAATCATTCCCTTTTACCCGCTGTGTACTGCACATGTACAGGAGCTGACACTGAGACACACACGGGCCGTACAGTACCAGACTGGAGTGAATCGTTCCCTTTTACCCGCTGTGTACTGTACATGTACAGGAGCTGACACTGAGACACACACGGGCCGTACAGTACCAGACGTGAGTGAATCTTTTCCTTTTACCCGCTGTGTACTGTACATGTACAGGAGCTGACACTGAGACACACACGGGCCGTACAGTACCAGACGGGAGTGAATCGTTCCCTTTTACCCGCTGTGTGCTGTACATGTACAGGAGCTGACACTGAGACACACACGGGCCGTACAGTACCAGACAGGAGTGAATCGTTCCCTTTTACCCGCTGTGTAATGTACATGTACAGGAGCTGATACTGAGACACACACGGGCCGTACAGTACCAGACGGGAGTGAATCGTTCCCTTTTACCCGCTGTGTGCTGTACATGTACAGGAGCTGACACTGAGACACACACGGGCCGTACAGTACCAGACGGGTGTGAATCGTTCCCTTTTACCCACTGTGTACTGCACATGTACAGGAGCTGACACTGAGACACACACGGGCCGTACAGTACCAGACGGGAGTGAATCGCTCCCTTTTACCCGCTGTGTACTGTACATGTACAGGAGGTGACACTGAGACACACACGGGCCGTACAGTACCAGACGGGAGTGAATCGTTCCCTTTTACCCGCTGTGTGCTGTACATGTACAGGAGCTGACACTCAGACACACACGGGCCATACAGCACCAGACGGGAGTGAATCGTTTCCTTTTACCCGCTGTTTACTGTACATGTACAGGAGCTGTCACTGAGACACACACGGGCCGTACAGTACCAGAAGGGAGTGATTCATTCCCTTTTACCCGCTGTGTGCTGTACATGTACAGGAGCTGACACTGAGACACACACGGGCCGTACAGTACCAGACGGGAGTGAATCGTTCCCTTTTACCCGCTGTGTAATGTACATGTACAGGAGCTGACACTGAGACACACACGGGCCGTACAGCACCAGACGGGAGTGAATCGTTTCCTTTTACCCGCTGTGTACTGTGCATGTACAGGAGCTGACACTGAGACACACACGGGCCGTACAGTACCAGACGGGAGTGAATCGTTCCCTTTTACCCGCTGTGTGCTGTACATGTACAGAAGCTGACACTGAGACACATACGGGCCGTACAGTACAGACGGGAGTGAATCGTTCCCTTTTACCCGCTCTGTGCTGTACATGTACAGGAGCTGTCACTGAGACACACACGGGCCGTACAGTACCAGACGGGAGTGAATCATTCCCTTTTACCAGCTGTGTACTGTACATGTACAGGAGCTGACACTGAGACACACACGGGCCGTACAGTACCAGACGGGAGTGAATCGTTCCCTTTTACCCGCTGTGTACTGTGCATGTACAGGAGCTGACACTGAGACACACACGGGCCGTACAGTACCAGACGGGAGTGAATCGTTCCCTTTTACCCTCTGTGTACTGTACATGTACAGGCACTGACACTGAGACACACACAGACCGTGCAGTACCAGATGGAACTGAATCGTTCCATTTTACCCGCTGTGTACTGTACATGTACAGGAGCTGACACTGAGACACACACGGGCCGTACAGTACCAGACGGGAGTGAATCGTTCCCTTTTACCCGCTGTGTGCTGTACATGTACAGAAGCTGACACTGAGACACATACGGGCCGTACAGTACAGACGGGAGTGAATCGTTCCCTTTTACCCGCTCTGTGCTGTACATGTACAGGAGCTGTCACTGAGACACACACGGGCCGTACAGTACCAGACGGGAGTGAATCATTCCCTTTTACCAGCTGTGTACTGTACATGTACAGGAGCTGACACTGAGACACACACGGGCCGTACAGTACCAGACGGGAGTGAATCGTTCCCTTTTACCCGCTGTGTACTGTGCATGTACAGGAGCTGACACTGAGACACACACGGGCCGTACAGTACCAGACGGGAGTGAATCGTTCCCTTTTACCCTCTGTGTACTGTACATGTACAGGCACTGACACTGAGACACACACAGACCGTGCAGTACCAGATGGAACAGAATCGTTCCATTTTACCCGCTGTGTACTGTACATGTACTGGAGCTGACACTGAGACACGCACGGGCCGTACAGTACCAGACGGGAGTGAATCGTTCCATTTTACCCGCTGTGTACTAAACATGTACAGGAGTTGACACTGAGACACACACGGGCCGTACAGTACCAGACGGGAGTGAATCGTTCCCTTTTACCCGCTGTGTACTGTACATGTACAGGAGCTGACTCTGAGACACACACGGACCGTACAGTACCAGACGGGAGTGAATCGTTCCCTTTTTCCCACTGTGTACTGTACATGTACAGGAGCTGACACTGAGACACACACGGGCCGTACAGTGCCAGACGGGAGTGAATCGTTCCCTTTTACCCGCTGTGTGCTGTACATGTACAGGAGCTGATACTGAGACACACACGGGCCATACAGTACCAGATGGGTGTGAATCATTCCCTTTTACTCATTGTGTACTGTACATGTGCAGGAGCTGACACTGAGACACACACGGGCCGTACAGTACCGGACGGGAGTGAATCGTTTCCTTTTACCCGCTGTGTACTGTACATGTACAGGAGCAGACACTGAGACACACACGGGCCGTACAGTACCAGACGGGAGTGAATCATTCCCTTTTACCCGCTGTGTACTGTACATGTACAGGAGCTGACACTGAGATACACACGGGCCGTACAGTACCAGACGGGAGTGAATCGTTTCCTTTTACCCGCTGTGTACTGTACATGTACAGGAGCTGACACTGAGACACACACGGGCCGCACAGTACCAGACGGGAGTGAATCGTTCCCTTTTACCTACTGTGTGCTGTACATGTACAGGAGCTGACACTGAGACACAGACGGGCCGTACAGTACCAGACGGGAGTGAATCGTTCCCTTTTACCCGCTGTGTACTGTACATGTACTGGAGCTGACACTGAGACACACACGGGCCGTACAGTACCAGACGGGAGTGAATCGTTCCTTTTTACCCGCTGTGTACTGTACATGTACAGGAGCTGACACTGAGACACACACGGGCCGTACAGTACCAGACGGGAGTAAATCGTTCCGTTTTACCCACTGTGTGCTGTACATGTACAGGAGCTGACACTGAGACACACACGGACCGTACAGTACCAGACCGGAGTGAATCGTTCCCTTTTACCTGCTGTGTACTTCACATGTACTGGAGCTGACACTGAGACACACACGGGCCGTACAGTACCAGACGGGAGTGAATCGTTCCCTTTTACCCGCTGTGTAATGTACATGTACAGTAGCTGACACTGAGACACACACGGGCCGTACAGCACCAGACGGGAGTGAATCGTTTCCTTTGACCCGCTGTGTACTGTACATGTACGGAGCTGTCACTGAGACACACACGGGCCGTACAGTACCAGACAGGAATGATTCATTCCCTTTTACCTGCTGTGTGCTGTACATGTACAGGAGCTGACACTGAGACACACACGTGCCGTACAGTACCAGACGGGAGTGAATCGTTCCCTTTTACCCGCTGTGTACTAAACATGTACAGGAGTTGACACTGAGACACACACGGGCCGTACAGTACCAGACGGGAGTGAATCGTTCCTTTTTACCCGCTGTGTACTGTACATGTACAGGAGCTGACACTGAGACACACACGGGCCGTATAGTACCAGACGGGAGTGAATCGTTCCCTTTTACCCGCTGTGTACTGTACATGTACAGGCGCTGACACTGAGACACACAAGGACCGTACAGTACCAGACGGGAGTGAATCATTCCCTTTTACCCGCTGTGTACTGCACATGTACAGGAGCTGACACTGAGACACACACGGGCCGTACAGTACCAGACTGGAGTGAATCGTTCCCTTTTACCCGCTGTGTACTGTACATGTACAGGAGCTGACACTGAGACACACACGGGCCGTACAGTACCAGACGTGAGTGAATCTTTTCCTTTTACCCGCTGTGTACTGTACATGTACAGGAGCTGACACTGAGACACACACGGGCCGTACAGTACCAGACGGGAGTGAATCGTTCCCTTTTACCCGCTGTGTGCTGTACATGTACAGGAGCTGACACTGAGACACACACGGGCCGTACAGTACCAGACAGGAGTGAATCGTTCCCTTTTACCCGCTGTGTACTGTACATGTACTGGAGTTGACACTGAGACACACACGGGCCGTACAGTACCAGACAGGAGTGAATCGTTCCCTTTTACCCGCTGTGTAATGTACATGTACAGGAGCTGATACTGAGACACACACGGGCCGTACAGTACCAGACGGGAGTGAATCGTTCCCTTTTACCCGCTGTGTGCTGTACATGTACAGGAGCTGACACTGAGACACACACGGGCCGTACAGTACCAGACGGGTGTGAATCGTTCCCTTTTACCCACTGTGTACTGCACATGTACAGGAGCTGACACTGAGACACACACGGGCCGTACAGTACCAGACGGGAGTGAATCGCTCCCTTTTACCCGCTGTGTACTGTACATGTACAGGAGGTGACACTGAGACACACACGGGCCGTACAGTACCAGACGGGAGTGAATCGTTCCCTTTTACCCGCTGTGTGCTGTACATGTACAGGAGCTGACACTCAGACACACACGGGCCATACAGCACCAGACGGGAGTGAATCGTTTCCTTTTACCCGCTGTTTACTGTACATGTACAGGAGCTGTCACTGAGACACACACGGGCCGTACAGTACCAGAAGGGAGTGATTCATTCCCTTTTACCCGCTGTGTGCTGTACATGTACAGGAGCTGACACTGAGACACACACGGGCCGTACAGTACCAGACGGGAGTGAATCGTTCCCTTTTACCCGCTGTGTAATGTACATGTACAGGAGCTGACACTGAGACACACACGGGCCGTACAGCACCAGACGGGAGTGAATCGTTTCCTTTTACCCGCTGTGTACTGTGCATGTACAGGAGCTGACACTGAGACACACACGGGCCGTACAGTACCAGACGGGAGTGAATCGTTCCCTTTTACCCGCTGTGTGCTGTACATGTACAGAAGCTGACACTGAGACACATACGGGCCGTACAGTACAGACGGGAGTGAATCGTTCCCTTTTACCCGCTCTGTGCTGTACATGTACAGGAGCTGTCACTGAGACACACACGGGCCGTACAGTACCAGACGGGAGTGAATCATTCCCTTTTACCAGCTGTGTACTGTACATGTACAGGAGCTGACACTGAGACACACACGGGCCGTACAGTACCAGACGGGAGTGAATCGTTCCCTTTTACCCGCTGTGTACTGTGCATGTACAGGAGCTGACACTGAGACACACACGGGCCGTACAGTACCAGACGGGAGTGAATCGTTCCCTTTTACCCTCTGTGTACTGTACATGTACAGGCACTGACACTGAGACACACACAGACCGTGCAGTACCAGATGGAACTGAATCGTTCCATTTTACCCGCTGTGTACTGTACATGTACTGGAGCTGACACTGAGACACGCACGGGCCGTACAGTACCAGACGGGAGTGAATCGTTCCATTTTACCCGCTGTGTACTAAACATGTACAGGAGTTGACACTGAGACACACACGGGCCGTACAGTACCAGACGGGAGTGAATCGTTCCCTTTTACCCGCTGTGTACTGTACATGTACAGGAGCTGACTCTGAGACACACACGGACCGTACAGTACCAGACGGGAGTGAATCGTTCCCTTTTACCCACTGTGTACTGTACATGTACAGGAGCTGACACTGAGACACACACGGGCCGTACAGTACCAGACGGGAGTGATTCATTCCTTTTTACCCGCTGTGTGCTGTACATGTACAGGAGCTGACACTGAGACACACACGGGCCGTACAGTTCCAGACGGGAATGAATCGTTCCCTTTTACCCGCTGTGTACTGTACATGTACAGGAGCTGACACTTAGACACACACGGGCCGTACAGTACCAGACGGGAGTGAATCGTTCCCTTTTACCCGCTGTGTACTATACATGTACAGGAGCTGACACTGAGACACACACGGGCCGTACAGTACCAGACGGGAGTGAATCATTCCCTTTTACCCGCTGTGTACTGTACATGTACAGGAGCTGTCACTGAGACACACACGGGCCGTACAGTACCAGATGGGAGTGAATCGTTCCCTTTTACCCACTGTGTACTGTACATGTACAGGAGCTGACACTGAGACACACACTGGCCGTACAGTACCAGACGGGAGTGAATCGTTCCCTTTTACCCGCTGTGTACTGTACATGTACAGGAGCTGACACTGAGACACACACGGGCGGTACAGTACCAGACGGGAGTAAATCGTTCCCTTTTACATGCTGTGTGCTGTACATGTACAGGAGCTGACACTGAGACACACACGGGCCGTACAGTACCAGACGGGAGTGAATCGTTCCCTTTTTCCCGCTGTGTACTGTACATGTACTGGAGCTGACACAGACACACACGGGCCGTACAGTACCAGACAGGAGTGAATCGTTCCTTTTCACCCGCTGTGTACTGTACATGTACAGGAGCTGACACTGAGACACACATGGGCCGTACAGTACTAGACAGGAGTGAATCGTTCCATTTTACCCGCTGTGTAATGTACATGTACAGGAGCTGACACTGAGACACACACGGGCCGTACAGCACCAGACGGGAGTGAATCGTTTCCTTTTACCCGCTGTGTACTGTACATGTACAGGAGCTGACACTGAGACACACACGGGCCGTACAGTACCAGACGGGAGTGAATCGTTCCCTTTTACCTACTGTGTGCTGTACATGTACAGGAGCTGACACTGAGACACAGACGGGCCGTACAGTACCAGACGGGAGTGAATCGTTCCCTTTTACCCGCTGTGTACTGTACATGTACTGGAGCTGACACTGAGACACACACGGGCCGTACAGTACCAGACGGGAGTGAATCGTTTCCTTTTACCCGCTGTGTACTGTACATGTACAGGAGCTGACACTGAGACACACATGGGCCGTACAGTACCAGACAGGAGTGAATTGTTCCCTTTTACCCGCTGTGTACTGTACATGTACAGGCGCTGACACTGAGACACACGGACCGTTCAGTACCAGACGGGAGTGAATCATTCCCTTTAACCCGCTGTGTACTGTACATGTACAGGAGCTGACACTGAGACACACACGGACCGTACAGTACCAGATGGGAGTGAATCGTTCCCTTTTACCCGCTGTGTACTGTACATGTACAGGAGCTGACACTGAGACACACACAGACCGTACAGTACCAGATGGGAGTAAATCGTTCCCTTTTACCCACTGTGTGCTGTACATGTACAGGAGCTGACACTGAGACACACACGGACCGTACAGTACCAGACGGGAGTGAATCATTTCCTTTTACCCGCTGTGTACTGTACATGTACAGGAGCTGACACTGAGACACACACGGGCCGTACAGTACCAGACGGGAGTGAATCGTTCCCTTTTACACGCTGTGTACTGTACATGTACAGGAGCTGACACTGAGACACACACGGGCCGTACAGTACCAGACGGGAGTGAATCGTTTCCTTTTACCCGCTGTGTACTGTACATGTACAGGAGCTGACACTGAGACACACACGGGCCGTACAGTACCAGACGGGAGTGAATCGTTCCCTTTTACCCGCTGTGTACTGTACATGTACAGGAGCTGACACTGAGACACACACGGACCGTACAGTACCAGGCGGGAGTAAATCGTTCCGTTTTACCCACTGTGTGCTGTACATGTACAGGAGCTGACACTGAGACACACACGGACCGTACAGTACCAGACGGGAGTGAATCGTTCCCTTTTACCTGCTGTGTACTTTACCTGTACTGGAGCTGACACTGAGACACACACGGACCGTACAGTACCAGACGGGAGTGAATCGTTCCTTTTTACCCGCTGTGTACTGTACATGTACAGGAGCTGACACTGAGACACACACGGGCCGTGCAGTACCAGACAGGAGTGAATTGTTCCCTTTTACCCGCTGTGTACTGTCCATGTACAGGCGCTGACACTGAGACACACACGGACCGTACAGTACCAGACGGGAGTGAATCATTCCCTTTAACCCGCTGTGTACTGTACATGTACAGGAGCTGAAACTGAGACACACACGGACCGTACAGTACCAGATGGGAGTGAATCGTTCCCTTTTACCCGCTGTGTACTGTACATGTACAGGAGCTGACACTGAGACACACACGGACCGTACAGTACCAGACGGGAGTAAATCGTTCCCTTTTACCCACTGTGTGCTGTACATGTACAGGAGCTGACACTGAGACACACACGGACCGTACAGTACCAGACGGGAGTGAATCGTTCCCTTTTACCCGCTGTGTACTTTACATGTACTGGAGCTGACACTGAGACACACACGGGCCGTACTGTACCAGACGGGAGCGAATCGTTCCTTTTTACCCGCTGTGTACTGTACATGTACAGGAGCTGACACTGAGACACACACGGGCCGTACAGTACCAGACAGGAGTGAATCGTTCCCTTTTACCCGCTGTGTAATGTACATGTACAGGAGCTGACACTGAGACACACACGGGCCGTACAGCACCAGACGGGAGTGAATCGTTTCCTTTTACCCGCTGTGTACTGTACATGTACAGGAGCTGATACTGAGACACACACGGGCCGTACAGCACCAGACGGGAGTGAATCGTTTCCTTTTACCTGCTGTGTACTGTACATGTACGGAGCTGTCACTGAGACACACACGGGCCGTACAGTACCAGACAGGAATGATTCATTCCCTTTTACCAGCTGTGTGCTGTACATGTACAGGAGCTGACACTGAGACACACACGTGCCGTACAGTACCAGACGGGAGTGAATCGTTCCCTTTTACCCGCTGTGTACTAAACATGTACAGGAGTTGACACTGAGACACACACGGGCCGTACAGTACCAGACGGGAGTGAATCGTTCCTTTTTACCCGCTTTGTACTGTACATGTACAGGAGCTGACACTGAGACACACACGGGCCGTATAGTACCAGACGGGAGTGAATCGTTCCCTTTTACCCGCTGTGTACTGTACATGTACAGGCGCTGACACTGAGACACACAAGGACCGTACAGTACCAGACGGGAGTGAATCATTCCCTTTTACCCGCTGTGCACTGCACATATACAGGAGCTGACACTGAGACACACACGGACCGTACAGTACCAGATGGGAGTGAATCGTTCCCTTTTACCCGCTGTGTACTGTACATGTACAGGAGCTGACACTGAGACACGCACGGGCCGTACAGTACCAGACGGGAGTGAATCGTTCCCTTTTACCCACTGTGTGCTGTACAGGTACAGGAGCTGACACTGAGACACACACGGGCCGTACAGTACCAGACGGGAGAGAATCGTTCCCTTTTACCCGCTGTGTACTGTACATGTACTGGAGCTGACACTGAGACACACACGCACCGTACAGTACCAGACAGGAGTGAATCGTTCCCTTTTACCCGCTGTGTAATGTACATGTACAGGAGCTGACACTGAGACACACACGGGCCGTACAGTACCAGACAGGAGTGAATCGTTCCCTTTTACCCGCTGTGTAATGTACATGTACAGGAGCTGACACTGAGACACACACGGGCCGTACAGCACCAGACGGGAGTGAATCGTTTCCTTTTACCCGCTGTGTACTGTGCATGTACAGGAGCTGACACTGAGACACACACGGGCCGTACAGTACCAGACTGGAGTGAATCGTTCCCTTTTACCCGCTGTGTGCTGCACATGTACAGGAGCTGACACTGAGACACATACGGGCCGTACAGTACCAGACGGGAGTGAATCGTTCCCTTTTACCCGCTCTGTGCTGTACATGTACAGGAGCTGTCACTGAGACACACACGGGCCGTACAGTACCAGACGGGAGTGATTCATTCCTTTTTACCCGCTGTGTGCTGTACATGTACAGGAGCTGACACTGAGACACACACGGGCCGTACAGTTCCAGACGGGAGTGAATCGTTCCCTTTTACCCGCTGTGTACTGTACATGTACAGGAGCTGACACTGTGACACACACGGGCCGTACAGTACCAGACGGGAGTGAATCGTTCCCTTTTACCCGCTGTGTACTGTACATGTGCAGGCGCTGACACTGAGACACACACAGACCGTGCAGTACCAGATGGAAGTGAATCGTTCCCTTTTACCCGCTGTGTACTGTACATGTACAGGAGCTGACACTGAGACACGCACGGGCCGTACAGTACCAGACGGGAGTGAATCGTTCCATTTTACCCGCTGTGTACTAAACATGTACAGGAGTTGACACTGAGACACACACGGGCCGTACAGTACCAGACGGGAGTGAATCGTTCCCTTTTACCCGCTGTGTACTGTACATGTACAGGAGCTGACACTGAGACACACACGGGCCGTACAGTACCAGACGGGAGTGAATCGTTCCCTTTTACCCGCTGTGTACTGTACATGTACAGGAGCTGACACTGAGACACACACGGGCCGTACAGTACCACACGGGAGTGAATCGTTCCCTTTTACCCGCTGTGTACTGTACATGTACAGGAGCTGACACTGAGACACACACGGGCGGTACAGTACCAGACGGGAGTAAATCGTTCCCTTTTACATGCTGTGTGCTGCACATGTACAGGAGCTGACACTGAGACACACACGGGCCGTACAGTACCAGACGGGAGTGAATCGTTCCCTTTTTCCCGCTGTGTACTGTACATGTACTGGAGCTGACACAGACACACACGGGCCGTACAGTACCAGACGGGAGTGAATCGTTCCTTTTCACCCGCTGTGTACTGTATATGTACAGGAGCTGAAACTGCGACACACACGGGCCGTACAGTATTGACAGGAGTGAATCGTTCCATTTTACCCGCTGTGTAATGTACATGTACAGGAGCTGACACTGAGACACACACGGGCCGTACAGTACCAGACGGGAGTGAATCGTTTCCTTTTACCCGCTGTGTACTGTACATGTACAGGAGCTGTCACTGAGACACACACGGGCCGTACAGTACCAGACGGGAGTGATTCATTCCCTTTTACCCGCTGTGTGCTGTACATGTAC
Organism: Somniosus microcephalus; assembly: GCF_052327205.1. NCBI lineage: Eukaryota > Metazoa > Chordata > Chondrichthyes > Squaliformes > Somniosidae > Somniosus > Somniosus microcephalus. Next base: position 47,283,916 of record NW_028225179.1, read on the forward strand.
AGGAGCTGACACTGAGACACACACGGGCCGTACAGTACCAGACGGGAGTGAATCGTTCCATTTTACCCGCTGTGTAATGTACATGTACAGGAGCTGACACTGAGACACACACGGGCCGTACAGCACCAGACGGGAGTGAATCGTTTCCTTTTACCCGCTGTGTACTGTACATGTACAGGAGCTGTCACTGAGACACACACGGGCCGTCCAGTACCAGACGGGAGTGATTCATTCCCTTTTACCCGCTGTGTACTGTACATGTAGAGGAGCTGACACTGAGACACACACGGGCCGTACAGTACCAGACGGGAGTGAATCGTTCCCTTTTACCCGCTGTGTACTGTACATGTACAGGAGCTGACACTGAGACACACACGGGCCGCACAGTACCAGACGGGAGTGAATCGTTCCCTTTTACCTGCTGTGTGCTTTACATGTACAGGAGCTGACACTGAGACACACACGGGCTGTACAGTACCAGACGGGAGTGAATCATTCCCTTTTACCCGCTGTGTACTGTACATGTACTGGAGCTGACACTGAGACACACACGGGCCGTACAGTACCAGACGGGAGTGAATCGTTCCTTTTTACCCGCTGTGTACTCTACATGTACAGGAGCTGACACTGAGACACACACGGGCCGTACAGTACCAGACAGGAATGAATCGTTTCCTTTTACCCGCTGTGTACTGTACATGTACAGGAGCTGACACTGAGACACACACGGGCCGTACAGTGCCAGAAGGGAGTGATTCATTCCCTTTTACCCGCTGTGTGCTGTCCATGTACAGGAGCTGACACTGAGACACACACGGGCCGTACAGTACCAGACAGGAGTGAATCGTTCCATTTTACCCGCTGTGTACTAAACATGTACAGGAGTTGACACCAAGACACACATGGGCCGTACAGTACCAGACGGGAGTGAATCGTTCCCTTTTACCCGCTGTGTACTGTACTGAAAACCAAAGTTGGTCCATTGCAGTCAGATACGGGGGAATATATAATGGGAAATAAGGAAATGGCAGATCAACTAAATGCATACTTTGGGTCAGTCTTTACGAAGGAAGACACAAAAAACCTCCCTGGGATATCGGGAAAAATAGGGACATTGGCAAAGGAGGAACTGACGCAAATCAATATCTCTAAGGATATGGTGTTAAGGAAGCTAAAGGGATTGAAGGTGGACAAATCCCCAGGGCCTGATAACATGCATCCTAGGGTACTGAAGGAGGTGGCCCTAGAGATAGCGGATGCACTAAGGATGATTTTTCAGAATTCATTAGACTCGGGAACAGTGCCGATGGATTGGAGGGTAGCTAACGTTACCCCACTATTCAAAAAGGGGGGTAGGGAAAAAGCAGGTAATTACAGACCTGTAAGCCTTACATCAGTTGTGGGCAAAATGCTGGAGTCCATCATTAAGGATGAAATAGCGGAGCACTTAGCAAATGGGGACAGGATAGGACAGAGTCAACATGGATTTACAAAGGGTAAATCGTGCTTGACTAATCTATTGGAATTTTTTGAGGGAGTAACTGGTAGAATAGATGGGGGAGAGCCAGTAGATGTGGTGTACCTGGACTTCCAAAAGGCCTTCGATAAGGTCCCACATAAAAGATTAGCATGGAAAATTGAGGCTCATGGGATAAAGGGGAAAGTTTTGGCGTGGATAGGGAACTGGCTGTCAGATAGAAAACAGAGAGTTGGAATAAACGGCTCATTTTCTGAATGGCAGGCAGTAACAAGTGGGGTACCACAGGGATCTGTCCTGGGCCCCCAGCTGTTCACAATTTACATTAATGACCTGGATCAGGGAGTCGGATGCAGCATTTCCAAATTTGCAGACGACACTAAACTAGGAGGGGGGGTGGGCTCAGAGGAAGAGACCAGGAAGCTCCAGAGCGATTTGGACAGACTGGGCGATTGGGCGGATAAATGGCAGATGCACTATAATGTGGACAAGTGCGAAGTTATCCACCTTGGGTGCAGGAACGGGAGGGCAAATTATTATTTAAATGGCAATAGATTGGGAGAGGGGGAAGTACAGAGAGACCTGGGTGTTCTTGTACACCAGTCACTGAAGGCGAGCATGCAGGTGCAACAGGCGGTCAAGAAGGCAAACGGTATGCTGGCCTTCATAGCAAAAGGGTTAGAATACAGGAACAGGGATACCTTGCTGCAGCTGTACAGGGCACTGGTGAGACCACACCTCGAGTACTGTGTACAGTTTTGGTCGCCTCATCTGAGGAAGGATGTTCTTGCCATGGAGGGGGTGCAGCGGCGATTCACCAGGCTGATACCAGGAATGGCGGGAATGACCTATGAGGAGAGACTATGTAGTTTAGGGATGTACACACTGGAGTTTAGAAGATTGAGAGGGGACCTCATAGAAGTGTATAAAATTCTGACAGGTCTAGACAGACTGGATGCAGAAGGAATGTTTCCCTTGGCGGGTGAGAACAGAACTAGAGGACATAATTTAAGGATAAGGGCTAAACCATTTAGGACAGAGATGAGGGGGAATTTCTTCACTCAGAGAGTGGTGAACCTGTGGAACTCATTGCCACAGAGGGCAGTGTACGCCAGCTCATTAAATATATTTAAGAGGGAATTAGATATATTTCTACGGGCAAAAGGGGTTAAGGGTTACGGAGAGAAGGCGGGGACGGGATACTGAATTAAAGGATCAGCCATGATCTCATCGAATGGCGGAGCAGGCACGAAGGGCCGAATGGCCTACTCCTGCTCCTATCTTCTATGTATTTCTATGTATGTACAGGAGCTGACACTGAGACACACACGGGCCGTACAGTACCAGACGGGAGTGAATCGTTCCCTTTTACCCGCTGTGTACTGTACATGTACAGGAGCTGACACTGAGACACACACGGGCCGTACAGTACCAGACGGGAGTGAATCGTTCCCTTTTACCTGCTGTGTGCTTTACATGTGCAGGAGCTGACACTGAGACACACACGGGCTTTGCAGTACCAGACGGGAGTGAATCGTTCCCTTTTACCCGCTGTGTACTGTACATGTACTGGAACTGACACTGAGACACACACGGGCCGTACAGTACCAGACGGGAGTGAATCGTTCCTTTTTACCCGCTGTGTACTGTACATGTACAGGAGCTGACACTGAGACACACACGGGCCGTACAGCACCAGACGGGAGTGAATCATTTCCTTTTACCCGCTGTTTACTGTACATGTACAGGAGCTGTCACTGAGACACACACGGGCCGTACAGTACCAGAAGGGAGTGATTCATTCCCTTTTACCCGCTGTGTGCTGTACATGTACAGGAGCTGACACTGAGACACACACGGGCCGTACAGTACCAGACGGGAGTGAATCATTCCATTTTACCCGCTGTGTACTAAACATGTACAGGAGTTGACACTGAGACACACACGGGCCGTACAGTACCAGACGGGAGTGAATCGTTCCCTTTTACCCGCTGTGTACTGTACATGTACAGGAGCTGACTCTGAGACACACACGGACCGTACAGTACCAGATGGGAGTGAATCGTTCCCTTTTACCCGCTGTGTACTGTACATGTACAGGAGCTGACACTGAGACACACACGGACCGTACAGTACCAGACGGGAGTGAATCGTTTCCTTTTACCCGCTGTGTAATGTACATGTACAGGAGCTGACACTGAGACACACACGGGCCGTACAGTGCCAGACGGGAGTGAATCGTTCCCTTTTACCCGCTGTGTGCTGTACATGTACAGGAGCTGACACTGAGACACACACGGGCCGTACAGTACCAGATGGGTGTGAATCATTCCCTTTTACCCACTGTGTACTGTACATGTACAGGAGCTGACACTGAGACACACACGGGCCGTACAGTACCAGCCAGGAGTGAATTGTTCCCTTTTACCCGCTGTGTACTGTAAATGTACAGGCGCTGACACTGAGACACACACGGACCGTACAGTACCAGACGGGAGTGAATCATTCCCTTTAACCCGCTGTGTACTGTACATGTACAGGAGCTGACACTGAGACACACACGGGCCGTACAGTACCAGACGGGAGTGATTCGTTCCCTTTTACCCGCTGTTTACTAAACATGTACAGGAGTTGACACTGAGACACACACGGGCCGTACAGTACCAGACGGGAGTGAATCGTTCCTTTTTACCCGCTGTGTACTGTACATGTACAGGAGCTGACACTGAGACACACACGGGCCGTATAGTACCAGACGGGAGTGAATCGTTCCCTTTTACCCGCTGTGTACTGTACATGTACAGGCGCTGACACTGAGACACACAAGGACCGTACAGTACCAGACGGGAGTGAATCATTCCCTTTTACCCGCTGTGTACTGCACATGTACAGGAGCTGACACTGAGACACACACGGGCCGTACAGTACCAGACGGGAGTGAATCGTTCCCTTTTACCCGCTGTGTACTGTACATGTACAGGAGCTGACACTGAGACACACACGGGCCGTACAGTACCAGACGGGAGTGAATCATTTCCTTTTACCCGCTGTGTACTGTACATGTACAGGAGCTGACACTGAGACACACACGGGCCGTACAGTACCAGACGGGAGTGAATCGTTCCCTTTTACCCGCTGTGTGCTGTACATGTACAGGAGCTGACACTGAGACACACACGGGCCGTACAGTACCAGACGGGAGTGAATCGTTCCCTTTTACCCGCTGTGTACTGTACATGTACTGGAGTTGACACTGAGACACACACGGGCCGTACAGTACCAGACAGGAGTGAATCGTTCCCTTTTACCCGCTGTGTAATGTACATGTACAGGAGCTGATACTGAGACACACACGGGCCGTACAGTACCAGACGGGAGTGAATCGTTCCCTTTTACCCGCTGTGTGCTGTACATGTACAGGAGCTGACACTGAGACACACACGGGCCGTACAGTACCAGACGGGTGTGAATCATTCCTTTTTACCCACTGTGTACTGTACATGTATAGGAGCTGACACTGAGACACACACGGGCCGTACAGTACCAGACGGGAGTGAATCGCTCCCTTTTACCCGCTGTGTACTGTACATGTACAGGAGCTGACACTGAGACACACACGGGCCGTACAGTACCAGACGGGAGTGAATCGTTCCTTTTTACCCGCTGTGTACTGTACATGTACAGGAGCTGACACTGAGACACACACGGGCCGTACAGCACCAGACGGGAGTGAATCGTTTCCTTTTACCCGCAGTTTACTGTACATGTACAGGAGCTGTCACTGAGACACACACGGGCCGTACAGTACCAGAAGGGAGTGATTCATTCCCTTTTACCCGCTGTGTGCTGTACATGTACAGGAGCTGACACTGAGACACACACGGGCCGTACAGTACCAGACGGGAGTGAATCGTTCCCTTTTACCCGCTGTGTACTGTACATGTACTGGAGCTGACACTGAGACACACACGGGCCGTACAGTACCAGACAGGAGTGAATCGTTCCCTTTTACCCGCTGTGTAATGTACATGTACAGGAGCTGACACTGAGACACACACGGGCCGTACAGCACCAGACGGGAGTGAATCGTTTCCTTTTACCCGCTGTGTACTGTGCATGTACAGGAGCTGACACTGAGACACACACGGGCCGTACAGTACCAGACGGGAGTGAATCGTTCCCTTTTACCCGCTGTGTGCTGTACATGTAAAGGAGCTGACACTGAGACACACACGGGCCGTACAGTACCAGACGGGAGTGAATCATTCCCTTTTACCCGCTGTGTCCTGTACATGTACAGGAGCTGACACTGAGACACACACGGGCCGTACAGTACCAGACGGGAGTGAATCGTTCCCTTTTACCCGCTCTGTGCTGTACATGTACAGGAGCTGACACTGAGACACACACGGGCCGTACAGTACCAGATGGGAGTGAATCGTTCCCTTTTACCCGCTGTGTACTGTACATGTACAGGAGCTGACACAGACACACACAGACCGTGCAGTACCAGATGGAACTGAATCGTTCCATTTTACCCGCTGTGTACTGTACATGTACTGGAGCTGACACTGAGACACGCACGGGCCGTACAGTACCAGACGGGAGTGAATCGTTCCATTTTACCCGCTGTGTACTAAACATGTACAGGAGCTGACACTGAGACACGCACGGGCCGTACAGTACCAGACGGGAGTGAATCGTTCCATTTTACCCGCTGTGTACTAAACATGTACAGGAGTTGACACTGAGACACACACGGGCCGTACAGTACCAGACGGGAGTGAATCATTCCCTTTTACCCGCTGTGTACTGTACATGTACAGGAGCTGACTCTGAGACACACACGGACCGTACAGTACCAGATGGGAGTGAATCGTTCCCTTTTACCCACTGTGTACTGTACATGTACAGGAGCTGACACTGAGACACACACGGGCCGTACAGTACCAGACGGGAGTGATTCATTCCTTTTTACCCGCTGTGTGCTGTACATGTACAGGAGCTGACACTGAGACACACACGGGCCGTACAGTACAAGACGGGAGTGAATCGTTCCCTTTTACCCGCTGTGTCCTGTGCATGTACACGAGCTGACACTGAGACACACACAGGCCGTACAGTACCAGACGGGAGTGAATCGTTCCCTTTTACCCGCTCTGTGCTGTACATGTACAGGAGCTGACACTGAGACACACACGGGCCGTACAGTTCCAGACGGGAGTGAATCGTTCCCTTTTACCCGCTGTGTACTGTACATGTACAGGAGCTGACACTTAGACACACACGGGCCGTACAGTACCAGACGGGAGTGAATCGTTCCCTTTTACCCTCTGTGTACTGTACATGTACAGGCGCTGACACTGAGACACACACAGACCGTGCAGTACCAGATGGAAGTGAATCGTTCCCTTTTACCCGCTGTGTACTGTACATGTACTGGAGCTGACACTGAGACACACACGGGCCGTACAGTACCAGACGGGAGTGAATCGTTCCATTTTACCCGCTGTGTACTAAACATGTACAGGAGTTGACACTGAGACACACACGGGCCGTACAGTACCAGACGGGAGTGAATCGTTCCCTTTTACCCGCTGTGTACTGTACATGTACAGGAGCTGACTCTGAGACACACACGGACCGTACAGTACCAGATGGGAGTGAATCGTTCCCTTTTACCTGCTCTGTGCTGTACATGTACAGGAGCTGACACTGAGACACACACGGGCCGTACAGTACCAGACGGGAGTGAATCGTTCCCTTTTACCCGCTGTGTACTGTACCTGTACAGGAGCTGACACTGAGACACACACGGGCCGTACAGTACCAGACGGGAGTGAATCGTTCCCTTTTACCCGCTGTGTACTGTACATGTACAGGAGCTGACACTGAGACACACTCGGGCGGTACAGTACCAGACGGGTGTAAATCGTTCCCTTTTACATGCTGTGTGCTGTAAATGTACAGGAGCTGACACTGAGACACACACGGGCCGTACAGTACCAGACGGGAGTGAATCGTTCCCATTTTCCCGCTGTGTACTGTACATGTACTGGAGCTGACACAGACACACACGGGCCGTACAGTACCAGACAGGAGTGAATCGTTCCTTTTCACCCGCTGTGTACTGTACATGTACAGGAGCTGACACTGAGACACACATGGGCCGTACAGTACTAGACAGGAGTGAATCATTCCATTTTACCCGCTGTGTAATGTACATGTACAGGAGCTGACACTGAGACACACACGGACCGTACAGTACCAGACGGGAGTGAATCGTTTCCTTTTACCCGCTGTGTAATGTACATGTAGAGGAGCTGACACTGAGACACACACGGGCCGTACAGCACCAGACGGGAGTGAATCGTTTCCTTTTACCCGCTGTGTACTGTACATGTACAGGAGCTGTCACTGTGACACACACGGGCCGTACAGTACCAGACGGGAGTGATTCATTCCCTTTTACCCGCTGTGTACTGTACATGTACAGGAGCTGACACTGAGACACACACGGGCCGTACAGTACCAGACGGGAGTGAATCGTTCCCTTTTACCCGCTGTGTACTGTACATGTACTGGAGCTGACACTGAGACACACACGGGCCGTACAGTACCAGACAGGAGTGAATCGTTCCCTTTTACCCGCTGTGTAATGTACATGTACAGGAGCTGACACTGAGACACACACGGGCTGTACAGTACCAGACGGGAGTGAATCGTTCCTTTTTACCCGCTGTGTACTGTACATGTACAGGAGCTGACACTGAGACACACACGGGCCGTATAGTACCAGACGGGAGTGAATCGTTCCCTTTTACCCGCTGTGTACTGTACATGTATAGGCGCTGACACTGAGACACACAAGGACCGTACAGTACCAGACGGGAGTGAATCATTCCCTTTTACCCGCTGTGTACTGCACATGTACAGGAGCTGACACTGAGACACACACGGGCCGTACAGTACCAGACGGGAGTGAATCGTTCCCTTTTACCCGCTGTGTACTGTACATGTACAGGTGCTGACACTGAGACACACACGGGCCGTACAGTACCAGACGGGAGTGAATCATTTCCTTTTACCCGCTGTGTACTGTACATGTACAGGAGCTGACACTGAGACACACACGGGCCGTACAGTACCAGACGAGAGTGAATCGTTCCCTTTTACCCGCTGTGTGCTGTACATGTACAGGAGCTGACACTGAGACACACACGGGCCGTACAGTACCAGACGGGAGTGAATCGTTCCCTTTTACCCGCTGTGTACTGTACATGTACTGGAGTTGACACTGAGACACACACGGGCCGTACAGTACCAGACAGGAGTGAATCGTTCCCTTTTACCCGCTGTGTAATGTACATGTACAGGAGCTGATACTGAGACACACACGGGCCGTACAGTACCAGACGGGAGTGAATCGTTCCCTTTTACCCGCTGTGTGCTGTACATGTACAGGAGCTGACACTGAGACACACACGGGCCGTACAGTACCAGACGGGTGTGAATCATTCCTTTTTACCCACTGTGTACTGTACATGTATAGGAGCTGACACTGAGACACACACGGGCCGTACAGTACCAGACGGGAGTGAATCGCTCCCTTTTACCCGCTGTGTACTGTACATGTACAGGAGGTGACACTGAGACACACACGGGCCATACAGTACCAGACGGGAGTGAATCGTTCCCTTTTACCCGCTGTGTGCTGTACATGTACAGGAGCTGACACTGAGACACACGGGCTGTACAGTACCAGACGGGAGTGAATCGTTCCCTTTTACCCGCTGTGTGCTGTACATGTACAGGAGCTGACACTGAGACACACACGGGCCGTACAGTACCAGACGGGAGTGAATCGTTCCTTTTTACCCGCTGTGTACTGTACATGTACAGGAGCTGACACTGAGACACACACGGGCCGTACAGCACCAGACGGGAGTGAATCGTTTCCTTTTACCCGCTGTTTACTGTACATGTACAGGAGCTGTCACTGAGACACACACGGGCCGTACAGTACCAGAAGGGAGTGATTCATTCCCTTTTACCCGCTGTGTGCTGTACATGTACAGGAGCTGACACTGAGACACACACGGGCCGTACAGTACCAGACGGGAGTGAATCGTTCCCTTTTACCCGCTGTGTACTGTACATGTACTGGAGCTGACACTGAGACACACACGGGCCGTACAGTACCAGACAGGAGTGAATCGTTCCCTTTTACCCGCTGTGTAATGTACATGTACAGGAGCTGACACTGAGACACACACGGGCCGTACAGCACCAGACGGGAGTGAATTGTTTCCTTTTACCCGCTGTGTACTGTGCATGTACAGGAGCTGACACTGAGACACACACGGGCCGTACAGTACCAGACGGGAGTGAATCGTTCCCTTTTACCCGCTGTGTGCTGTACATGTACAGGAGCTGACACTGAGACACATACGGGCCGTACAGTACAGACGGGAGTGAATCGTTCCCTTTTACCCGCTCTGTGCTGTCCATGTACAGGAGCTGTCACTGAGACACACACGGGCCGTACAGTACCAGAAGGGAGTGATTCATTCCCTTTTACCCGCTGTGTGCTGCACATGTAAAGGAGCTGACACTGAGACACACACGGGCCGTACAGTACCAGACGGGAGTGAATCATTCCCTTTTACCCGCTGTGTCCTGTACATGTACAGGAGCTGACACTGAGACACACACGGGCCGTACAGTACCAGACGGGAGTGAATCGTTCCCTTTTACCCGCTCTGTGCTGTACATGTACAGGAGCTGACACTGAGACACACACGGGCCGTACAGTACCAGATGGGAGTGAATCGTTCCCTTTTACCCGCTGTGTACTGTACATGTACAGGAGCTGACACAGACACACACAGACCGTGCAGTACCAGATGGAACTGAATCGTTCCATTTTACCCGCTGTGTACTGTACATGTACTGGAGCTGACACTGAGACACACACGGGCCGTACAGTACCAGACGGGAGTGAATCGTTCCATTTTACCCGCTGTGTACTAAACATGTACAGGAGCTGACTCTGAGACACACACGGACCGTACAGTACCAGATGGGAGTGAATCGTTCCCTTTTACCCACTGTGTACTGTACATGTACAGGAGCTGACACTGAGACACACACGGGCCGTACAGTACCAGACGGGAGTGATTCATTCCTTTTTACCCGCTGTGTGCTGTACATGTACAGGAGCTGACACTGAGACACACACGGGCCGTACAGTACCAGACGGGAGTGAATCGTTCCCTTTTACCCGCTGTGTCCTGTGCATGTACAGGAGCTGACACTGAGACACACACAGGCCGTACAGTACCAGACGGGAGTGAATCGTTCCCTTTTACCCGCTCTGTGCTGTACATGTACAGGAGCTGACACTGAGACACACACGGGCCGTACAGTTCCAGACGGGAGTGAATCGTTCCCTTTTACCCGCTGTGTACTGTACATGTACAGGAGCTGACACTTAGACACACACGGGCCGTACAGTACCAGACGGGAGTGAATCGTTCCCTTTTACCCTCTGTGTACTGTACATGTACAGGCGCTGACACTGAGACACACACAGACCGTGCAGTACCAGATGGAAGTGAATCGTTCCCTTTTACCCGCTGTGTACTGTACATGTACTGGAGCTGACACTGAGACACACACGGGCCGTACAGTACCAGACGGGAGTGAATCGTTCCATTTTACCCGCTGTGTACTAAACATGTACAGGAGTTGACACTGAGACACACACGGGCCGTACAGTACCAGACGGGAGTGAATCGTTCCCTTTTACCCGCTGTGTACTGTACATGTACAGGAGCTGACTCTGAGACTCACACGGACCGTACAGTACCAGATGGGAGTGAATCGTTCCCTTTTACCCGCTCTGTGCTGTACATGTACAGGAGCTGACACTGAGACACACACGGGCCGTACAGTACCAGACGGGAGTGAATCGTTCCCTTTTACCCGCTGTGTACTGTACATGTACAGGAGCTGACACTGAGACACACACGGGCCGTACAGTACCAGACGGGAGTGAATCGTTCCCTTTTACCCGCTGTGTACTGTACATGTACAGGAGCTGACACTGAGACACACTCGGGCGGTACAGTACCAGACGGGTGTAAATCGTTCCCTTTTACATGCTGTGTGCTGTACATGTACAGGAGCTGACACTGAGACACACACGGGCCGTACAGTACCAGACGGGAGTGAATCTTTCCCATTTTCCCGCTGTGTACTGTACATGTACTGGAGCTGACACAGACACACACGGGCCGTACAGTACCAGACAGGAGTGAATCGTTCCTTTTCACCCGCTGTATACTGTACATGTACAGGAGCTGTCACTGTGACACACACGGGCCGTACAGTACCAGACGGGAGTGATTCATTCCCTTTTACCCGCTGTGTACTGTACATGTACAGGAGCTGACACTGAGACACACACGGGCCGTACAGTACCAGACGGGAGTGAATCGTTCCCTTTTACCCGCTGTGTACTGTACATGTACTGGAGCTGACACTGAGACACACACGGGCCGTACAGTACCAGACAGGAGTGAATCGTTCCCTTTTACCCGCTGTGTAATGTACATGTACAGGAGCTGACACTGAGACACACACGGGCCGTACAGCACCAGACGGGAGTGAATCGTTTCCTTTTACCCGCTGTGTACTGTGCATGTACAGGAGCTGACACTGAGACACACACGGGCCGTACAGTACCAGACGGGAGTGAATCGTTCCCTTTTACCCGCTGTGTGCTGTACATGTACAGGAGCTGACACTGAGACACATACGGGCCGTACAGTACAGACGGGAGTGAATCGTTCCCTTTTACCCGCTCTGTGCTGTCCATGTACAGGAGCTGTCACTGAGACACACACGGGCCGTACAGTACCAGAAGGGAGTGATTCATTCCCTTTTACCCGCTGTGTGCTGCACATGTAAAGGAGCTGACACTGAGACACACACGGGCCGTACAGTACCAGACGGGAGTGAATCATTCCCTTTTACCCGCTGTGTCCTGTACATGTACAGGAGCTGACACTGAGACACACACGGGCCGTACAGTACCAGACGGGAGTGAATCGTTCCCTTTTACCCGCTCTGTGCTGTACATGTACAGGAGCTGACACTGAGACACACACGGGCCGTACAGTACCAGATGGGAGTGAATCGTTCCCTTTTACCCGCTGTGTACTGTACATGTACAGGAGCTGACACAGACACACACAGACCGTGCAGTACCAGATGGAACTGAATCGTTCCATTTTACCCGCTGTGTACTGTACATGTACTGGAGCTGACACTGAGACACGCACGGGCCGTACAGTACCAGACGGGAGTGAATCGTTCCATTTTACCCGCTGTGTACTAAACATGTACAGGAGTTGACACTGAGACACACACGGGCCGTACAGTACCAGACGGGAGTGAATCATTCCCTTTTACCCGCTGTGTACTGTACATGTACAGGAGCTGACTCTGAGACACACACGGACCGTACAGTACCAGATGGGAGTGAATCATTCCCTTTTACCCACTGTGTACTGTACATGTACAGGAGCTGACACTGAGACACACACGGTCCGTACAGTACCAGACGGGAGTGATTCATTCCTTTTTACCCGCTGTGTGCTGTACATGTACAGGAGCTGACACTGAGACACACACGGGCCGTACAGTACCAGACGGGAGTGAATCGTTCCCTTTTACCCGCTGTGTCCTGTGCATGTACAGGAGCTGACACTGAGACACACACAGGCCGTACAGTACCAGACGGGAGTGAATCGTTCCCTTTTACCCGCTCTGTGCTGTACATGTACAGGAGCTGACACTGAGACACACACGGGCCGTACAGTTCCAGACGGGAGTGAATCGTTCCCTTTTACCCGCTGTGTACTGTACATGTACAGGAGCTGACACTTAGACACACACGGGCCGTACAGTACCAGACGGGAGTGAACCGTTCCCTTTTACCCTCTGTGTACTGTACATGTACAGGCGCTGACACTGAGACACACACAGACCGTGCAGTACCAGATGGAAGTGAATCGTTCCCTTTTACCCGCTGTGTACTGTACATGTACTGGAGCTGACACTGAGACACACACGGGCCGTACAGTACCAGACGGGAGTGAATCGTTCCATTTTACCCGCTGTGTACTAAACATGTACAGGAGTTGACACTGAGACACACACGGGCCGTACAGTACCAGACGGGAGTGAATCGTTCCCTTTTACCCGCTGTGTACTGTACATGTACAGGAGCTGACTCTGAGACACACACGGACCGTACAGTACCAGATGGGAGTGAATCGTTCCCTTTTACCCGCTCTGTGCTGTACATGTACAGGAGCTGACACTGAGACACACACGGGCCGTACAGTACCAGACGGGAGTGAATCGTTCCCTTTTACCCGCTGTGTACTGTACATGTACAGGAGCTGACACTGAGACACACACGGGCCGTACAGTACCAGACGGGAGTGAATCGTTCCCTTTTACCCGCTGTGTACTGTACATGTACAGGAGCTGACACTGAGACACACTCGGGCGGTACAGTACCAGACGGGTGTAAATCGTTCCCTTTTACCTGCTGTGTGCTGTACATGTACAGGAGCTGACACTGAGACACACACGGGCCGTACAGTACCAGACGGGAGTGAATCGTTCCCATTTTCCCGCTGTGTACTGTACATGTACTGGAGCTGACACAGACACACACGGGCCGTACAGTACCAGACAGGAGTGAATCGTTCCTTTTCACCCGCTGTGTACTGTACATGTACAGGAGCTGACACTGAGACACACATGGGCCGTACAGTACTAGACAGGAGTGAATCGTTCCATTTTACCCGCTGTGTAATGTACATGTACAGGAGCTGACACTGAGACACACACGGACCGTACAGTACCAGACGGGAGTGAATCGTTTCCTTTTACCCGCTGTGTAATGTACATGTAGAGGAGCTGACACTGAGACACACACGGGCCGTACAGCACCAGACGGGAGTGAATCGTTTCCTTTTACCCGCTGTGTACTGTACATGTACAGGAGCTGTCACTGTGACACACACGGGCCGTACAGTACCAGACGGGAGTGATTCATTCCCTTTTACCCGCTGTGTACTGTACATGTACAGGAGCTGACACTGAGACACACACGGGCCGTACAGTACCAGACGGGAGTGAATCGTTCCCTTTTACCCGCTGTGTACTGTACATGTACAGGAGCTGACACTGAGACACACACGGGCCGTACAGTACCAGACGGGAGTGAATCGTTCCCTTTTACCTGCTGTGTGCTTTACATGTGCAGGAGCTGACACTGAGACACACACGGGCTGTACAGTACCAGACGGGAGTGAATCGTTCCCTTTTACCCGCTGTGTACTGTACATGTACTGGAACTGACACTGAGACACACACGGGCCGTACAGTACCAGACGGGAGTGAATCCTTCCTTTTTACCCGCTGTGTACTGTACATGTACAGGAGCTGACACTGAGACACACACGGGCCGTACAGCACCAGACGGGAGTGAATCGTTTCCTTTTACCCGCTGTTTACTGTACATGTACAGGAGCTGTCACTGAGACACACACGGGCCGTACAGTACCAGAAGGGAGTGATTCATTCCCTTTTACCCGCTGTGTGCTGTACATGTACAGGAGCTGACACTGAGACACACACGGGCCGTACAGTACCAGACGGGAGTGAATCATTCCATTTTACCCGCTGTGTACTAAACATGTACAGGAGTTGACACTGAGACACACACGGGCCGTACAGTACCAGACGGGAGTGAATCGTTCCCTTTTACCCGCTGTGTACTGTACATGTACAGGAGCTGACTCTGAGACACACACGGACCGTACAGTACCAGATGGGAGTGAATCGTTCCCTTTTACCCGCTGTGTACTGTACATGTACAGGAGCTGACACTGAGACACACACGGACCGTACAGTACCAGACGGGAGTGAATCGTTTCCTTTTACCCGCTGTGTAATGTACATGTACAGGAGCTGACACTGAGACACACACGGGCCGTACAGTCCCAGACGGGAGTGAATCGTTCCATTTTACCCGCTGTGTACTGTACATGTACAGGAGCTGACTCTGAGACACACACGGACCGTACAGTACCAGATGGGAGTGAATCGTTCCCTTTTACCCACTGTGTACTGTACATGTACAGGAGCTGACACTGAGACACACACGGGCCGTACAGTACCAGACGGGAGTGATTCATTCCTTTTTACCCGCTGTGTGCTGTACATGTACAGGAGCTGACACTGAGACACACACAGGCCGTACAGTACCAGACGGGAGTGAATCGTTCCCTTTTACCCGCTGTGTCCTGTGCATGTACAGGAGCTGACACTGAGACACACACGGGCCGTAGAGTATCAGACGGGAGTGAATCGTTCCCTTTTACCCGCTCTGTGCTGTACATGTACAGGAGCTGACACTGAGACACACACGGGCCGTACAGTTCCAGACGGGAGTGAATCGTTCCCTTTTACCCGCTGTGTACTGTACATGTACAGGAGCTGACACTTAGACACACACGGGCCGTACAGTACCAGACGGGAGTGAATCATTCCCTTTTACCCTCTGTGTACTCTACATGTACAGGCGCTGACACTGAGACACACACAGACCGTGCAGTACCAGATGGAAGTGAATCGTTCCCTTTTACCCGCTGTGTACTGTACATGTACTGGAGCTGACACTGAGACACACACGGGCCGTACAGTACCAGACGGGAGTGAATCGTTCCATTTTACCCGCTGTGTACTAAACATGTACAGGAGTTGACACTGAGACACACACGGGCCGTACAGTACCAGACGGGAGTGAATCGTTCCCTTTTACCCGCTGTGTACTGTACATGTACAGGAGCTGACTCTGAGACACACACGGACCGTACAGTACCAGATGGGAGTGAATCGTTCCCTTTTACCCGCTCTGTGCTGTACATGTACAGGAGCTGACACTGAGACACACACGGGCCGTACAGTACCAGACGGGAGTGAATCGTTCCCTTTAACCCGCTGTGTACTGTACATGTACAGGAGCTGACACTGAGACACACACGGGCCGTACAGTACCAGACGGGAGTGAATCGTTCCCTTTTACCCGCTGTGTACTGTACATGTACAGGAGCTGACACTGAGACACACACGGGCGGTACAGTACCAGACGGGTGTAAATCGTTCCCTTTTACATGCTGTGTGCTGTACATGTACAGGAGCTGACACTGAGACACACACGGGCCGTACAGTACCAGACGGGAGTGAATCGTTCCCTTTTTCCCGCTGTGTACTGTACATGTACTGGAGCTGACACAGACACACACGGGCCGTACAGTACCAGACAGGAGTGAATCGTTCCTTTTCACCCGCTGTGTACTGTACATGTACAGGAGCTGACACTGAGACACACATGGGCCGTACAGTACTAGACAGGAGTGAATCGTTCCATTTTACCCGCTGTGTAATGTACATGTACAGGAGCTGACACTGAGACACACACGGACCGTACAGTACCAGACGGGAGTGAATCGTTTCCTTTTACCCGCTGTATAATGTACATGTAGAGGAGCTGACACTGAGACACACACGGGCCGTACAGCACCAGACGGGAGTGAATCGTTTCCTTTTACCCGCTGTGTACTGTACATGTACAGGAGCTGTCACTGAGACACACACGGGCCGTACAGTACCAGACGGGAGTGATTCATTCCCTTTTACCCGCTGTGTACTGTACATGTACAGGAGCTGACACTGAGACACACACGGGCCGTACAGTACCAGACGGGAGTGAATCGTTCCATTTTACCCGCTGTGTAATGTACATGTACAGGAGCTGACACTGAGACACACACGGGCCGTACAGCACCGGACGGGAGTGAATCGTTTCCTTTTACCCGCTGTGTACTGTACATGTACAGGAGCTGTCACTGAGACACACACGGGCCGTACAGTACCAGACGGGAGTGATTCATTCCCTTTTACCCGCTGTGTACTGTACATGTACAGGAGCTGACACTGAGACACACACGGGCCGTACAGTACCAGACGGGAGTGATTCATTCCCTTTTACCCGCTGTGTGCTTTACATGTACAGGAGCTGACACTGAGACACACACGGGCCGTACAGTACCAGACGGGAGTGAATCGTTCCCTTTTACCTGCTGTGTGCTTTACATGTGCAGGAGCTGACACTGAGACACACACGGGCTGTACAGTACCAGACGGGAGTGAATCGTTCCCTTTTACCCGCTGTGTACTGTACATGTACTGGAACTGACACTGAGACACACACGGGCCGTACAGTACCAGACGGGAGTGTATCCTTCCTTTTTACCCGCTGTGTACTGTACATGTACAGGAGCTGACACTGAGACACACACGGGCCGTACAGCACCAGACGGGAGTGAATCGTTTCCTTTTACCCGCTGTTTACTGTACATGTACAGGAGCTGTCACTGAGACACACACGGGCCGTACAGTACCAGAAGGGAGTGATTCATTCCCTTTTACCCGCTGTGTGCTGTACATGTACAGGAGCTGACACTGAGACACACACGGGCCGTACAGTACCAGACGGGAGTGAATCATTCCATTTTACCCGCTGTGTACTAAACATGTACAGGAGTTGACACTGAGACACACACGGGCCGTACAGTACCAGACGGGAGTGAATCGTTCCCTTTTACCCGCTGTGTACTGTACATGTACAGGAGCTGACTCTGAGACACACACGGACCGTACAGTACCAGATGGGAGTGAATCGTTCCCTTTTACCCGCTGTGTACTGTACATGTACAGGAGCTGACACTGAGACACACACGGACCGTACAGTACCAGACGGGAGTGAATCGTTTCCTTTTACCCGCTGTGTAATGTACATGTACAGGAGCTGACACTGAGACACACACGGGCCGTACAGTCCCAGACGGGAGTGAATCGTTCCCTTTTACCCGCTGTGTGCTGTACATGTACAGGAGCTGACACTGAGACACACACGGGCCGTACAGTACCAGATGGGTGTGAATCATTCGCTTTTACCCACTGTGTACTGTACATGTACAGGAGCTGACACTGAGACACACACGGGCCGTACAGTACCGGACGGGAGTGAATCGTTTCCTTTTACCCGCTGTGTACTGTACATGTACAGGAGCTGACACTGAGACACACACGGGCCGTACAGTACCAGACGGGAATGAATCGTTCCCTTTTACCCGCTGTGTACTGTACATGTACAGGAGCTGACACTGAGACACACACGGGCCGCACAGTACCAGACGGGAGTGAATCATTTCCTTTTACCCGCTGTGTACTGTACATGTACAGGAGCTGACACTGAGACACACACGGGCCGTACAGTACCAGGCGAGGGGGTGAATCGTTCCCTTTTACCTCCTGTGTGCTGTACATGTACAGGAGCTGACACTGAGACACAGACGGGCCGTACAGTGCCAGACGGGAGTGAATCGTTCCCTTTTACCCGCTGTGTACTGTACATGTACTGGAGCTGACACTGAGACACACATGGGCCGTACAGTACCAGACGGGAGTGAATCGTTCCTTTTTACCCGCTGTGTACTGTACATGTACAGGAGCTGACACTGAGACACACACGGGCCGTATAGTACCAGACGGGAGTGAATCGTTCCCTTTTACCCGCTGTGTACTGTACATGTATAGGCGCTGAGACTGAGACACACAAGGACCGTACAGTACCAGACGGGAGTGAATCATTCCCTTTTACCCGCTGTGTACTGCACATGTACAGGAGCTGACACTGAGACACACACGGGCCGTACAGTACCAGACGGGAGTGAATCGTTCCCTTTTACCCGCTGTGTACTGTACATGTACAGGTGCTGACACTGAGACACACACGGGCCGTACAGTACCAGACGGGAGTGAATCATTTCCTTTTACCCGCTGTGTACTGTACATGTACAGGAGCTGACACTGAGACACACACGGGCCGTACAGTACCAGACGGGAGTGAATCGTTCCCTTTTACCCGCTGTGTGCTGTACATGTACAGGAGCTGACACTGAGACACACACGGGCCGTACAGTACCAGACGGGAGTGAATCGTTCCCTTTTACCCGCTGTGTACTGTACATGTACTGGAGTTGACACTGAGACACACACGGGCCGTACAGTACCAGACAGGAGTGAATCGTTCCCTTTTACCCGCTGTGTAATGTACATGTACAGGAGCTGATACTGAGACACACACGGGCCGTACAGTACCAGACGGGAGTGAATCGTTCCCTTTTACCCGCTGTGTGCTGTACATGTACAGGAGCTGACACTGAGACACACACGGGCCGTACAGTACCAGACGGGTGTGAATCATTCCTTTTTACCCACTGTGTACTGTACATGTATAGGAGCTGACACTGAGACACACACGGGCCGTACAGTACCAGACGGGAGTGAATCGCTCCCTTTTACCCGCTGTGTACTGTACATGTACAGGAGGTGACACTGAGACACACACGGGCCATACAGTACCAGACGGGAGTGAATCGTTCCCTTTTACCCGCTGTGTGCTGTACATGTACAGGAGCTGACACTGAGACACACGGGCTGTACAGTACCAGACGGGAGTGAATCGTTCCCTTTTACCCGCTGTGTGCTGTACATGTACAGGAGCTGACACTGAGACACACACGGGCCGTACAGTACCAGACGGGAGTGAATCGTTCCTTTTTACCCGCTGTGTACTGTACATGTACAGGAGCTGACACTGAGACACACACGGGCCGTACAGCACCAGACGGGAGTGAATCGTTTCCTTTTACCCGCTGTTTACTGTACATGTACAGGAGCTGTCACTGAGACACACACGGGCCGTACAGTACCAGAAGGGAGTGATTCATTCCCTTTTACCCGCTGTGTGCTGTACATGTACAGGAGCTGACACTGAGACACACACGGGCCGTACAGTACCAGACGGGAGTGAATCGTTCCCTTTTACCCGCTGTGTACTGTACATGTACTGGAGCTGACACTGAGACACACACGGGCCGTACAGTACCAGACAGGAGTGAATCGTTCCCTTTTACCCGCTGTGTAATGTACATGTACAGGAGCTGAAACTGAGACACACACGGGCCGTACAGCACCAGACGGGAGTGAATCGTTTCCTTTTACCCGCTGTGTACTGTGCATGTACAGGAGCTGACACTGAGACACACACGGGCCGTACAGTACCAGACGGGAGTGAATCGTTCCCTTTTACCCGCTGTGTGCTGTACATGTACAGGAGCTGACACTGAGACACATACGGGCCGTACAGTACAGACGGGAGTGAATCGTTCCCTTTTACCCGCTCTGTGCTGTCCATGTACAGGAGCTGTCACTGAGACACACACGGGCCGTACAGTACCAGAAGGGAGTGATTCATTCCCTTTTACCCGCTGTGTGCTGCACATGTAAAGGAGCTGACACTGAGACACACACGGGCCGTACAGTACCAGACGGGAGTGAATCATTCCCTTTTACCCGCTGTGTCCTGTACATGTACAGGAGCTGACACTGAGACACACACGGGCCGTACAGTACCAGACGGGAGTGAATCGTTCCCTTTTACCCGCTCTGTGCTGTACATGTACAGGAGCTGACACTGAGACACACACGGGCCGTACAGTACCAGATGGGAGTGAATCGTTCCCTTTTACCCGCTGTGTACTGTACATGTACAGGAGCTGACACAGACACACACAGACCGTGCAGTACCAGATGGAACTGAATCGTTCCATTTTACCCGCTGTGTACTGTACATGTACTGGAGCTGACACTGAGACACACACGGGCCGTACAGTACCAGACGGGAGTGAATCGTTCCATTTTACCCGCTGTGTACTAAACATGTACAGGAGCTGACTCTGAGACACACACGGACCGTACAGTACCAGATGGGAGTGAATCGTTCCCTTTTACCCACTGTGTACTGTACATGTACAGGAGCTGACACTGAGACACACACGGGCCGTACAGTACCAGACGGGAGTGATTCATTCCTTTTTACCCGCTGTGTGCTGTACATGTACAGGAGCTGACACTGAGACACACACGGGCCGTACAGTACCAGACGGGAGTGAATCGTTCCCTTTTACCCGCTGTGTCCTGTGCATGTACAGGAGCTGACACTGAGACACACACAGGCCGTACAGTACCAGACGGGAGTGAATCGTTCCCTTTTACCCGCTCTGTGCTGTACATGTACAGGAGCTGACACTGAGACACACACGGGCCGTACAGTTCCAGACGGGAGTGAATCGTTCCCTTTTACCCGCTGTGTACTGTACATGTACAGGAGCTGACACTTAGACACACACGGGCCGTACAGTACCAGACGGGAGTGAATCGTTCCCTTTTACCCTCTGTGTACTGTACATGTACAGGCGCTGACACTGAGACACACACAGACCGTGCAGTACCAGATGGAAGTGAATCGTTCCCTTTTACCCGCTGTGTACTGTACATGTACTGGAGCTGACACTGAGACACACACGGGCCGTACAGTACCAGACGGGAGTGAATCGTTCCATTTTACCCGCTGTGTACTAAACATGTACAGGAGTTGACACTGAGACACACACGGGCCGTACAGTACCAGACGGGAGTGAATCGTTCCCTTTTACCCGCTGTGTACTGTACATGTACAGGAGCTGACTCTGAGACACACACGGACCGTACAGTACCAGATGGGAGTGAATCGTTCCCTTTTACCCGCTCTGTGCTGTACATGTACAGGAGCTGACACTGAGACACACACGGGCCGTACAGTACCAGACGGGAGTGAATCGTTCCCTTTTACCCGCTGTGTACTGTACATGTACAGGAGCTGACACTGAGACACACACGGGCCGTACAGTACCAGACGGGAGTGAATCGTTCCCTTTTACCCGCTGTGTACTGTACATGTACAGGAGCTGACACTGAGACACACTCGGGCGGTACAGTACCAGACGGGTGTAAATCGTTCCCTTTTACATGCTGTGTGCTGTACATGTACAGGAGCTGACACTGAGACACACACGGGCCGTACAGTACCAGACGGGAGTGAATCGTTCCCATTTTCCCGCTGTGTACTGTACATGTACTGGAGCTGACACAGACACACACGGGCCGTACAGTACCAGACAGGAGTGAATCGTTCCTTTTCACCCGCTGTGTACTGTACATGTACAGGAGCTGACACTGAGACACACATGGGCCGTACAGTACTAGACAGGAGTGAATCGTTCCATTTTACCCGCTGTGTAATGTACATGTACAGGAGCTGACACTGAGACACACACGGACCGTACAGCACCAGACGGGAGTGAATCGTTTCCTTTTACCCGCTGTGTACTGTACATGTACAGGAGCTGTCACTGTGACACACACGGGCCGTACAGTACCAGACGGGAGTGATTCATTCCCTTTTACCCGCTGTGTACTGTACATGTACAGGAGCTGACACTGAGACACACACGGGCCGTACAGTACCAGACGGGAGTGAATCGTTCCCTTTTACCCGCTGTGTACTGTACATGTACTGGAGCTGACACTGAGACACACACGGGCCGTACAGTACCAGACGGGAGTGAATCGTTCCCTTTTACCCGCTGTGTAATGTACATGTACAGGAGCTGACACTGAGACACACACGGGCCGTACAGCACCAGACGGGAGTGAATCGTTTCCTTTTACCCGCTGTGTACTGTGCATGTACAGGAGCTGACACTGAGACACACACGGGCCGTACAGTACCAGACGGGAGTGAATCGTTCCCTTTTACCCGCTGTGTGCTGTACATGTACAGGAGCTGACACTGAGACACATACGGGCCGTACAGTACAGACGGGAGTGAATCGTTCCCTTTTACCCGCTCTGTGCTGTCCATGTACAGGAGCTGTCACTGAGACACACACGGGCCGTACAGTACCAGAAGGGAGTGATTCATTCCCTTTTACCCGCTGTGTGCTGCACATGTAAAGGAGCTGACACTGAGACACACACGGGCCGTACAGTACCAGACGGGAGTGAATCATTCCCTTTTACCCGCTGTGTCCTGTACATGTACAGGAGCTGACACTGAGACACACACGGGCCGTACAGTACCAGACGGGAGTGAATCGTTCCCTTTTACCCGCTCTGTGCTGTACATGTACAGGAGCTGACACTGAGACACACACGGGCCGTACAGTACCAGATGGGAGTGAATCGTTCCCTTTTACCCGCTGTGTACTGTACATGTACAGGAGCTGACACAGACACACACAGACCGTGCAGTACCAGATGGAACTGAATCGTTCCATTTTACCCGCTGTGTACTGTACATGTACTGGAGCTGACACTGAGACACGCACGGGCCGTACAGTACCAGACGGGAGTGAATCGTTCCATTTTACCCGCTGTGTACTAAACATGTACAGGAGTTGACACTGAGACACACACGGGCCGTACAGTACCAGACGGGAGTGAATCATTCCCTTTTACCCGCTGTGTACTGTACATGTACAGGAGCTGACTCTGAGACACACACGGACCGTACAGTACCAGATGGGAGTGAATCATTCCCTTTTACCCACTGTGTACTGTACATGTACAGGAGCTGACACTGAGACACACACGGGCCGTACAGTACCAGACGGGAGTGATTCATTCCTTTTTACCCGCTGTGTGCTGTACATGTACAGGAGCTGACACTGAGACACACACGGGCCGTACAGTACCAGACGGGAGTGAATCGTTCCCTTTTACCCGCTGTGTCCTGTGCATGTACAGGAGCTGACACTGAGACACACACAGGCCGTACAGTACCAGACGGGAGTGAATCGTTCCCTTTTACCCGCTCTGTGCTGTACATGTACAGGAGCTGACACTGAGACACACACGGGCCGTACAGTTCCAGACGGGAGTGAATCGTTCCCTTTTACCCGCTGTGTACTGTACATGTACAGGAGCTGACACTTAGACACACACGGGCCGTACAGTACCAGACGGGAGTGAATCGTTCCCTTTTACCCTCTGTGTACTGTACATGTACAGGCGCTGACACTGAGACACACACAGACCGTGCAGTACCAGATGGAAGTGAATCGTTCCCTTTTACCCGCTGTGTACTGTACATGTACTGGAGCTGACACTGAGACACACACGGGCCGTACAGTACCAGACGGGAGTGAATCGTTCCATTTTACCCGCTGTGTACTAAACATGTACAGGAGTTGACACGGAGACACACACGGGCCGTACAGTACCAGACGGGAGTGAATCGTTCCCTTTTACCCGCTGTGTACTGTACATGTACAGGAGCTGACTCTGAGACACACACGGACCGTACAGTACCAGATGGGAGTGAATCGTTCCCTTTTACCCGCTCTGTGCTGTACATGTACAGGAGCTGACACTGAGACACACACGGGCCGTACAGTACCAGACGGGAGTGAATCGTTCCCTTTTACCCGCTGTGTACTGTACATGTACAGGAGCTGACACTGAGACACACACGGGCCGTACAGTACCAGACGGGAGTGAATCGTTCCCTTTTACCCGCTGTGTACTGTACATGTACAGGAGCTGACACTGAGACACACTCGGGCGGTACAGTACCAGACGGGTGTAAATCGTTCCCTTTTACATGCTGTGTGCTGTACATGTACAGGAGCTGACACTGAGACACACACGGGCCGTACAGTACCAGACGGGAGTGAATCGTTCCCATTTTCCCGCTGTGTACTGTACATGTACTGGAGCTGACACAGACACACACGGGCCGTACAGTACCAGACAGGAGTGAATCGTTCCTTTTCACCCGCTGTGTACTGTACATGTACAGGAGCTGACACTGAGACACACATGGGCCGTACAGTACTAGACAGGAGTGAATCGTTCCATTTTACCCGCTGTGTAATGTACATGTACAGGAGCTGACACTGAGACACACACGGACCGTACAGTACCAGACGGGAGTGAATCGTTTCCTTTTACCCGCTGTGTAATGTACATGTAGAGGAGCTGACACTGAGACACACACGGGCCGTACAGCACCAGACGGGAGTGAATCGTTTCCTTTTACCTGCTGTGTACTGTACATGTACAGGAGCTGTCACTGTGACACACACGGGCCGTACAGTACCAGACGGGAGTGATTCATTCCCTTTTACCCGCTGTGTACTGTACATGTACAGGAGCTGACACTGAGACACACACGGGCCGTACAGTACCAGACGGGAGTGAATCGTTCCCTTTTACCCGCTGTGTACTGTACATGTACAGGAGCTGACACTGAGACACACACGGGCCGTACAGTACCAGACGGGAGTGAATCGTTCCCTTTTACCTGCTGTGTGCTTTACATGTGCAGGAGCTGACACTGAGACACACACGGGCTGTACAGTACCAGACGGGAGTGAATCGTTCCCTTTTACCCGCTGTGTACTGTACATGTACTGGAACTGACACTGAGACACACACGGGCCGTACAGTACCAGACGGGAGTGAATCCTTCCTTTTTACCCGCTGTGTACTGTACATGTACAGGAGCTGACACTGAGACACACACGGGCCGTACAGCACCAGACGGGAGTGAATCGTTTCCTTTTACCCGCTGTTTACTGTACATGTACAGGAGCTGTCACTGAGACACACACGGGCCGTACAGTACCAGAAGGGAGTGATTCATTCCCTTTTACCCGCTGTGTGCTGTACATGTACAGGAGCTGACACTGAGACACACACGGGCCGTACAGTACCAGACGGGAGTGAATCATTCCATTTTACCCGCTGTGTACTAAACATGTACAGGAGTTGACACTGAGACACACACGGGCCGTACAGTACCAGACGGGAGTGAATCGTTCCCTTTTACCCGCTGTGTACTGTACATGTACAGGAGCTGACTCTGAGACACACACGGACCGTACAGTACCAGATGGGAGTGAATCGTTCCCTTTTACCCGCTGTGTACTGTACATGTACAGGAGCTGACACTGAGACACACACGGACCGTACAGTACCAGACGGGAGTGAATCGTTTCCTTTTACCCGCTGTGTAATGTACAAGTACAGGAGCTGACACTGAGACACACACGGGCCGTACAGTCCCAGACGGGAGTGAATCGTTCCCTTTTACCCGCTGTGTACTGTACATGTACAGGAGCTGACTCTGAGACACACACGGACCGTACAGTACCAGATGGGAGTGAATCGTTCCCTTTTACCCACTGTGTACTGTACATGTACAGGAGCTGACACTGAGACACACACGGGCCGTACAGTACCAGACGGGAGTGATTCATTCCTTTTTACCCGCTGTGTGCTGTACATGTACAGGAGCTGACACTGAGACACACACAGGCCGTACAGTACCAGACGGGAGTGAATCGTTCCCTTTTACCCGCTGTGTCCTGTGCATGTACAGGAGCTGACACTGAGACACACACGGGCCGTAGAGTATCAGACGGGAGTGAATCGTTCCCTTTTACCCGCTCTGTGCTGTACATGTACAGGAGCTGACACTGAGACACACACGGGCCGTACAGTTCCAGACGGGAGTGAATCGTTCCCTTTTACCCGCTGTGTACTGTACATGTACAGGAGCTGACACTTAGACACACACGGGCCGTACAGTACCAGACGGGAGTGAATCATTCCCTTTTACCCTCTGTGTACTCTACATGTACAGGCGCTGACACTGAGACACACACAGACCGTGCAGTACCAGATGGAAGTGAATCGTTCCCTTTTACCCGCTGTGTACTGTACATGTACTGGAGCTGACACTGAGACACACACGGGCCGTACAGTACCAGACGGGAGTGAATCGTTCCATTTTACCCGCTGTGTACTAAACATGTACAGGAGTTGACACTGAGACACACACGGGCCGTACAGTACCAGACGGGAGTGAATCGTTCCCTTTTACCCGCTGTGTACTGTACATGTACAGGAGCTGACTCTGAGACACACACGGACCGTACAGTACCAGATGGGAGTGAATCGTTCCCTTTTACCCGCTCTGTGCTGTACATGTACAGGAGCTGACACTGAGACACACACGGGCCGTACAGTACCAGACGGGAGTGAATCGTTCCCTTTAACCCGCTGTGTACTGTACATGTACAGGAGCTGACACTGAGACACACACGGGCCGTACAGTACCAGACGGGAGTGAATCGTTCCCTTTTACCCGCTGTGTACTGTACATGTACAGGAGCTGACACTGAGACACACACGGGCGGTACAGTACCAGACGGGTGTAAATCGTTCCCTTTTACATGCTGTGTGCTGTACATGTACAGGAGCTGACACTGAGACACACACGGGCCGTACAGTACCAGACGGGAGTGAATCGTTCCCTTTTTCCCGCTGTGTACTGTACATTTACTGGAGCTGACACAGACACACACGGGCCGTACAGTACCAGACAGGAGTGAATCGTTCCTTTTCACCCGCTGTGTACTGTACATGTACAGGAGCTGACACTGAGACACACATGGGCCGTACAGTACTAGACAGGAGTGAATCGTTCCATTTTACCCGCTGTGTAATGTACATGTACAGGAGCTGACACTGAGACACACACGGACCGTACAGTACCAGACGGGAGTGAATCGTTTCCTTTTACCCGCTGTATAATGTACATGTAGAGGAGCTGACACTGAGACACACACGGGCCGTACAGCACCAGACGGGAGTGAATCGTTTCCTTTTACCCGCTGTGTACTGTACATGTACAGGAGCTGTCACTGAGACACACACGGGCCGTACAGTACCAGACGGGAGTGATTCATTCCCTTTTACCCGCTGTGTACTGTACATGTACAGGAGCTGACACTGAGACACACACGGGCCGTACAGTACCAGACGGGAGTGAATCGTTCCATTTTACCCGCTGTGTAATGTACATGTACAGGAGCTGACACTGAGACACACACGGGCCGTACAGCACCAGACGGGAGTGAATCGTTTCCTTTTACCCGCTGTGTACTGTACATGTACAGGAGCTGTCACTGAGACACACACGGGCCGTACAGTACCAGACGGGAGTGATTCATTCCCTTTTACCCGCTGTGTACTGTACATGTACAGGAGCTGACACTGAGACACACACGGGCCGTACAGTACCAGACGGGAGTGATTCATTCCCTTTTACCCGCTGTGTGCTTTACATGTACAGGAGCTGACACTGAGACACACACGGGCCGTACAGTACCAGACGGGAGTGAATCGTTCCCTTTTACCTGCTGTGTGCTTTACATGTGCAGGAGCTGACACTGAGACACACACGGGCTGTACAGTACCAGACGGGAGTGAATCGTTCCCTTTTACCCGCTGTGTACTGTACATGTACTGGAACTGACACTGAGACACACACGGGCCGTACAGTACCAGACGGGAGTGAATCCTTCCTTTTTACCCGCTGTGTACTGTACATGTACAGGAGCTGACACTGAGACACACACGGGCCGTACAGCACCAGACGGGAGTGAATCGTTTCCTTTTACCCGCTGTTTACTGTACATGTACAGGAGCTGTCACTGAGACACACACGGGCCGTACAGTACCAGAAGGGAGTGATTCATTCCCTTTTACCCGCTGTGTGCTGTACATGTACAGGAGCTGACACTGAGACACACACGGGCCGTAGAGTACCAGACGGGAGTGAATCATTCCATTTTACCCGCTGTGTACTAAACATGTACAGGAGTTGACACTGAGACACACACGGGCCGTACAGTACCAGACGGGAGTGAATCGTTCCCTTTTACCCGCTGTGTACTGTACATGTACAGGAGCTGACTCTGAGACACACACGGACCGTACAGTACCAGATGGGAGTGAATCGTTCCCTTTTACCCGCTGTGTACTGTACATGTACAGGAGCTGACACTGAGACACACACGGACCGTACAGTACCAGACGGGAGTGAATCGTTTCCTTTTACCCGCTGTGTAATGTACATGTACAGGAGCTGACACTGAGACACACACGGGCCGTACAGTCCCAGACGGGAGTGAATCGTTCCCTTTTACCCGCTGTGTGCTGTACATGTACAGGAGCTGACACTGAGACACACACGGGCCGTACAGTACCAGATGGGTGTGAATCATTCGCTTTTACCCACTGTGTACTGTACATGTACAGGAGCTGACACTGAGACACACACGGGCCGTACAGTACCGGACGGGAGTGAATCGTTTCCTTTTACCCGCTGTGTACTGTACATGTACAGGAGCTGACACTGAGACACACACGGGCCGTACAGTACCAGACGGGAATGAATCGTTCCCTTTTACCCGCTGTGTACTGTACATGTACAGGAGCTGACACTGAGACACACACGGGCCGCACAGTACCAGACGGGAGTGAATCATTTCCTTTTACCCGCTGTGTACTGTACATGTACAGGAGCTGACACTGAGACACACACGGGCCGTACAGTACCAGGCGAGGGGGTGAATCGTTCCCTTTTACCTCCTGTGTGCTGTACATGTACAGGAGCTGACACTGAGACACAGACGGGCCGTACAGTACCAGACGGGAGTGAATCGTTCCCTTTTACCCGCTGTGTACTGTACATGTACTGGAGCTGACACTGAGACACACATGGGCCGTACAGTACCAGACGGGAGTGAATCGTTCCTTTTTACCCGCTGTGTACTGTACATGTACAGGAGCTGACACTGAGACACACACGGGCCGCACAGTACCAGCCAGGAGTGAATTGTTCCCTTTTACCCGCTGTGTACTGTACATGTACAGGCGCTGACACTGAGACACACACGGACCGTACAGTACCAGACGGGAGTGAATCATTCCCTTTAACCCGCTGTGTACTGTACATGTACAGGAGCTGACACTGAGACACACACGGACCGTACAGTACCAGATGGGAGTGAATCGTTCCCTTTTACCCGCTGTGTACTGTACATGTACAGGAGCTGACACTGAGACACACACGGACCGTACAGTACCAGACGGGAGTAAATCGTTCCTTTTTACCCGCTGTGTACTGTACATGTACAGGAGCTGACACTGAGACACACACGGGCCGTACAGTACCAGACAGTAGTGAATCTTTCCCTTTTACCCGCTGTGTAATGTACATGTACAGGAGCTGACACTGAGACACACACGGGCCGTACAGCACCAGACGGGAGTGAATCGTTTCCTTTTACCCGCTGTGTACTGTACATGTACGGAGCTGTCACTGAGACACACACGGGCCGTACATTACCAGACAGGAATGATTCATTCCCTTTTACCTGCTGTGTGCTGTACATGTACAGGAGCTGACACTGAGACACACACGTGCCGTACAGTACCAGACGGGAGTGAATCGTTCCCTTTTACCCGCTGTGTACTAAACATGTACAGGAGTTGACACTGAGACACACACGGGCCGTACAGTACCAGACGGGAGTGAATCGTTCCCTTTTACCCGCTGTGTACTGTACATGTACAGGCGCTGACACTGAGACACACAAGGACCGTACAGTACCAGACGGGAGTGAATCATTCCCTTTTACCCGCTGTGTACTGCACATGTAAAGGAGCTGACACTGAGACACACACGGGCCGTACAGTACCAGACGGGAGTGAATCGCTCCCTTTTACTCGCTGTGTACTGTACATGTACAGGAGCTGACACTGAGACACACACGGGCCGTACAGTACCAGACGGGAGTGAATCATTTCCTTTTACCCGCTGTGTACTGTACATGTACAGGAGCTGACACTGAGACACACACGGGCCGTACAGTAACAGACGGGAGTGAATCGTTCCCTTTTACCTACTGTGTGCTGTACATGTACAGGAGCTGACACTGAGACACAGACGGGCCGTACAGTACCAGACGGGAGTGAATCGTTCCCTTTTACTCGCTGTGTACTGTACATGTACTGGAGCTGACACTGAGACACACACGGGCCGTACAGTACCAGACGGGAGTGAATCGTTCCTTTTTACCCGCTGTGTACTGTACATGTACAGGAGCTGACACTGAGACACACACGGGCCGTGCAGTACCAGACAGGAGTGAATTGTTCCCTTTTACCCGCTGTGTACTGTCCATGTACAGGCGCTGACACTGAGACACACACGGACCGTACAGTACCAGACGGGAGTGAATCATTCCCTTTAACCCGCTGTGTACTGTACATGTACAGGAGCTGAAACTGAGACACACACGGACCGTACAGTACCAGATGGGAGTGAATCGTTCCCTTTTACCCGCTGTGTACTGTACATGTACAGGAGCTGACACTGAGACACACACGGACCGTACAGTACCAGACGGGAGTAAATCGTTCCCTTTTACCCACTGTGTGCTGTACATGTACAGGAGCTGACACTGAGACACACACGGACCGTACAGTACCAGACGGGAGTGAATCGTTCCCTTTTACCCGCTGTGTACTTTACATGTACTGGAGCTGACACTGAGACACACACGGGCCGTACTGTACCAGACGGGAGTGAATCGTTCCTTTTTACCCGCTGTGTACTGTACATGTACAGGAGCTGACACTGAGACACACACGGGCCGTACAGTACCAGACAGGAGTGAATCGTTCCCTTTTACCCGCTGTGTAATGTACATGTACAGGAGCTGACACTGAGACACACACGGGCCGTACAGCACCAGACGGGAGTGAATCGTTTCCTTTTACCCGCTGTGTACTGTACATGTACAGGAGCTGACACTGAGACACACACGGGCCGTACAGTACCAGACAGGAGTGAATCGTTCCCTTTTACCCGCTGTGTAATGTACATGTACAGGAGCTGACACTGAGACACACACGGGCCGTACAGCACCAGACGGGAGTGAATCGTTTCCTTTTACCCGCTGTGTACTGTACATGTACGGAGCTGTCACTGAGACACACACGGGCCGTACAGTACCAGACAGGAATGATTCATTCCCTTTTACCTGCTGTGTGCTGTACATGTACAGGAGCTGACACTGAGACACACACGTGCCGTACAGTACCAGACGGGAGTGAATCGTTCCCTTTTACCCGCTGTGTACTAAACATGTACAGGAGTTGACACTGAGACACACACGGGCCGTACAGTACCAGACGGGAGTGAATCGTTCCTTTTTACCCGCTGTGTACTGTACATGTACAGGAGCTGACACTGAGACACACACGGGCCATATAGTACCAGACGGGAGTGAATCGTTCCCTTTTACCCGCTGTGTACTGTACATGTACAGGCGCTGACACTGAGACACACAAGGACCATACAGTACCAGACGGGAGTGAATCATTCCCTTTTACCCGCTGTGTACTGCACATATACAGGAGCTGACACTGAGACACACACGGACCGTACAGTACCAGATGGGAGTGAATCGTTCCCTTTTACCCGCTGTATACTGTACATGTACAGGAGCTGAAACTGAGACAAGCACGGGCCGTACAGTACCAGACGGGAGTGAATCGTTCCCTTTTACCCACTGTGTGCTGTACATGTACAGGAGCTGACACTGAGACACACACGGGCCGTACAGTACCAGACGGGAGAGAATCGTTCCCTTTTACCCGCTGTGTACTGTACATGTACTGGAGCTGACACTGAGACACACACGCACCGTACAGTACCAGACAGGACTGAATCATTCCCTTTTACCCGCTGTGTAATGTACATGTACAGGAGCTGACACTGAGACACACACGGGCCGTACAGTACCAGACAGGAGTGAATCGTTCCCTTTTACCCGCTGTGTAATGTACATGTACAGGAGCTGACACTGAGACACACACAGGCCGTACAGCACCAGACGGGAGTGAATCGTTTCCTTTTACCCGCTGTGTACTGTGCATGTACAGGAGCTGACACTGAGACACACACGGGCCGTACAGTACCAGACTGGAGTGAATCGTTCCCTTTTACCCGCTGTGTGCTGCACATGTACAGGAGCTGACACTGAGACACATACGGGCCGTACAGTACCAGACAGGAGTGAATCGTCCCCTTTTACCCGCTGTGTAATGTACATGTACAGGAGCTGACACTGAGACACACACAGGCCGTACAGCACCAGACGGGAGTGAATCGTTTCCTTTTACCCGCTGTGTACTGTGCATGTACAGGAGCTGACACTGAGACACACACGGGCCGTACAGTACCAGACTGGAGTGAATCGTTCCCTTTTACCCGCTGTGTGCTGCACATGTACAGGAGCTGTCACTGAGACACACACGGGCCATACAGTACCAGACGGGAGTGATTCATTCCTTTTTACCCGCTGTGTGCTGTACATGTACAGGAGATGACACTGAGACACACACGGGCCGTACAGTTCCAGGCGGGAGTGAATCGTTCCCTTTTACCCGCTGTGTACTGTACATGTACAGGAGGTGACACTGTGACACGCACGGGCCGTACAGTACCAGACGGGAGTGAATCGTTCCATTTTACCCGCTGTGTACTAAACATGTACAGGAGTTGACACTGAGACACACACGGGCCGTACAGTACCAGACGGGAGTGAATCGTTCCCTTTTACCCGCTGTGTACTGTACATGTACAGGAGCTGACACTGAGACACACACGGGCGGTACAGTACTAGACAGGAGTGAATCATTCCATTTTACCCGCTGTGTAATGTACATGTACAGGAGCTGACACTGAGACACACACGGGCCGTACAGCACCAGACGGGAGTGAATCGTTTCCTTTTACCCGCTGTGTACTGTACATGTACAGGAGCTGTCACTGAGACACACACGGGCCGTACAGTACCAGACGGGAGTGATTCATTCCCTTTTACCCGCTGTGTGCTGTACATGTACAGGAGCTGACACTGAGACACACACGGGCCGTACAGTACCAGACGGGAGTGAATCGTTCCATTTTACCCGCTGTGTAATGTACATGTACAGGAGCTGACACTGAGACACACACGGGCTGCACAGCACCAGACGGGAGTGAATCGTTTCCTTTTACCCGCTGTGTACTGTACATGTACAGGAGCTGTCACTGAGACACACACGGGCCGTCCAGTACCAGACGGGAGTGATTCATTCCCTTTTACCCGCTGTGTACTGTACATGTAGAGGAGCTGACACTGAGACACACACGGGCCGTACAGTACCAGACGGGAGTGAATCGTTCCCTTTTACCCGCTGTGTACTGTACATGTACAGGAGCTGACACTGAGACACACACGGGCCGTACAGTACCAGACGGGAGTGAATCGTTCCCTTTTACCTGCTGTGTGCTTTACATGTACAGGAGCTGACACTGAGACACACACGGGCTGTACAGTACCAGACGGGAATGAATCGTTCCCTTTTACCCTCTGTGTACTGTACATGTACTGGAGCTGACACTGAGACACACACGGGCCGTACAGTACCAGACGGGAGTGAATCGTTCCTTTTTACCCGCTGTGTACTGTACATGTACAGGAGCTGACACTGAGACACACACGGGCCGTACAGTACCAGACAGGAATGAATCGTTTCCTTTTACCCGCTGTGTACTGTACATGTACAGGAGCTGACACTGAGACACACACGGGCCGTACAGTACCAGAAGGGAGTGATTCATTCCCTTTTACACGCTGTGTGCTGTACATGTACAGGAGCTGACACTGAGACACACACGGGCCATACAGTACCAGACAGGAGTGAATCGTTCCATTTTACCCGCTGTGTACTAAACATGTACAGGAGTTGACACTAAGACACACATGGGCCGTACAGTACCAGACGGGAGTGAATCGTTCCCTTTTACCCGCTGTGTACTGTACATGTACAGGAGCTGCCACTGAGACACACACGGACCGTACAGTACCAGATGGGTGTGAATCGTTCCCTTTTACCCGCTGTGTACTGTACATGTGCAGGAGCTGACACTGAGACACACACGGACCGCACAGTACCAGACGGGAGTGAATCGTTCTCTTTTACCCGCTGTGTAATGTACATGTACAGGAGCTGACACTGAGACACACACGGGCCGTACAGCACCAGACGGGAGTGAATCGTTTCCTTTTACCCGCTGTGTAATGTACATGTACAGGAGCTGACACTGAGACACACACGGGCCGTACAGTACCAGACGGGAGTGAATCGTTCCCTTTTACCCGCTGTGTGCTGTACATGTACAGGAGTTGACACTGAGACACACACTGGCCGTACAGTACCAGACGGGAGTGAATCGTTCCCTTTTACCCGCTGTGTACTGTACATGTACAGGAGCTGACACTGAGACACACACGGGCCGCATAGTACCAGACGGGAGTGCATCTTTCCCTTTTACCCGCTGTGTACTGTACATGTACAGGCGCTGACACTGAGACACACACGGACCATACAGTACCAGACGGGAGTGAATCATTCCCTTTTAGCCGCTGTGGACTGCACATATACAGGAGCTGACACTGAGACACACACGGACCGTACAGTACCAGATGGGAGTGAATCGTTCCCTTTTACCCGCTGTGTACTGTACATGTACAGGAGCTGACACTGAGACACGCACGGGCCGTACAGTACCAGACGGGAGTGAATCGTTCCCTTTTACCCACTGTGTGCTGTACATGTACAGGAGCTGAAACTGAGACACACACGGGCCGTACAGTACCAGACGGGAGTGAATCGTTCCCTTTTACCCGCTGTGTACTGTACATGTACTGGAGCTGACACTGAGAAACACACGCACCGTACAGTACCAGAGGGGCGTGAATCGTTCCCTTTTACCCGCTATGTGCTGTACATGTACAGGAGCTGACACTGAGACACACACGGGCCGTACAGTACCAGACAGGAGTGAATCATTCCCTTTTACCCGCTGTGTAATGTACATGTACAGGAGCTGACACTGAGACACACACGGGCCGTACAGCACCAGACGGGAGTGAATCGTTTCCTTTTACCCGCTGTGTAATGTACATGTACAGGAGCTGACACTGAGACACACACGGGCCGTACAGTACCAGACGGGATTGAATCGTTCCCTTTTACCCGCTGTGTGCTGTACATGTACAGGAGCTGACACTGAGACACACACGGGCCGTACAGTACCGGACGGGTGTGAATCATTCCCTTTTACCCACTGTGTACTGTACATGTACAGGAGCTGACACTGAGACACACACGGGCAGTACAGTACCGGACGGGAGTGAATCGTTTCCTTTTACCCGCTGTGTACTGTACATGTACTGGAGCTGACACTGAGACACACACGGGCCGTACAGTACCAGACGGGAGTGAATCGTTCCCTTTTACACGCTGTGTACTGTACATGTACAGGAGCTGACACTGAGACACACACGGGCCGTACAGTACCAGACGGGAGTGAATCGTTTCCTTTTACCCGCTGTGCACTGTACATGTACAGGAGATGACACTGAGACACACACGGGCCGTACAGTACCAGACGGGAGTGAATCGTTCCCTTTTACCTACTGTGTGCTGTACATGTACAGGAGCTGACACTGAGACACAGACGGGCCGTACAGTACCAGACGGGAGTGAATCGTTCCCTTTTACCCGCTGTGTACTGTACATGTACTGGAGCTGACACTGAGACACACACGGGCCGTACAGTACCAGACGGGAGTGAATCGTTCCTTTTTACCCGCTGTGTACTGTACATGTACAGGAGCTGACACTGAGACACACACGGGCCGTACAGTACCAGACAGGAGTGAATTGTTCCCTTTTACCCGCTGTGTACTGTACATGTACAGGCGCTGACACTGAGACACACGGACCGTTCAGTACCAGACGGGAGTGAATCATTCCCTTTAACCCGCTGTGTACTGTACATGTACAGGAGCTGACACTGAGACTCACACGGACCGTACAGTACCAGATGGGAGTGAATCGTTCCCTTTTACCCGCTGTGTACTGTACATGTACAGGAGCTGACACTGAGACACACACAGACCGTACAGTACCAGATGGGAGTAAATCGTTCCCTTTTACCCACTGTGTGCTGTACATGTACAGGAGCTGACACTGAGACACACACGGACCGTACAGTACCAGACGGGAGTGAATCGTTTCCTTTTACCCGCTGTGCACTGTACATGTACAGGAGCTGACACTGAGACACACACGGGCCGTACAGTACCAGACGGGAGTGAATCGTTCCCTTTTACACGCTGTGTACTGTACATGTACAGGAGCTGACACTGAGACACACACGGGCCGTACAGTACCAGACGGGAGTGAATCGTTTCCTTTTACCCGCTGTGTACTGTACATGTACAGGAGCTGACACTGAGACACACACGGGCCGTACAGTACCAGACGGGAGTGAATCGTTCCCTTTTACCTACTGTGTGCTGTACATGTACAGGAGCTGACACTGAGACACAGACGGGCCGTACAGTACCAGACGGGAGTGAATCGTTCCCTTTTACCCGCTGTGTACTGTACATGTACTGGAGCTGACACTGAGACACACACGGATCGTACAGTACCAGACGGGAGTGAATCGTTCCTTTTTACCCGCTGTGTACTGTACATGTACAGGAGCTGACACTGAGACACACACGGGCCGTACAGTACCAGACAGGAGTGAATCGTTCCCTTTTACCCGCTGTGTAATGTACATGTACAGGAGCTGACACTGAGACACACACTGGCCGTACAGCACCAGACGGGAGTGAATCGTTTCCTTTTACCCGCTGTGTACTGTACATGTACAGGAGCTGTCACTGAGACACACACGGGCCGTACAGTACCAGACAGGAATGATTCATTCCCTTTTACCTGCTGTGTGCTGTACATGTACAGGAGCTGACACTGAGACACACACGTGCCGTACAGTACCAGACGGGAGTGAATCGTTCCCTTTTACCCGCTGTGTACTAAACATGTACAGGAGTTGACACTGAGACACACACGGGCCGTACAGTACCAGACGGGAGTGAATCGTTCCCTTTTACCCGCTGTGTGCTGTACATGTACAGGAGCTGACACTGAGACACACACGGGCCGTACAGTACCAGACGGGTGTGAATCATTCCCTTTTACCCGCTGTGTACTGTACATGTACAGGAGCTGACACTGAGACACACACGGGCCGTCCAGTACCAGACGGGAGTGAATCGTTTCCTTTTACCCGCTGTGTACTGTCCATGTACAGGAGCTGACACTGAGACACACACGGGCCGTACAGTACCAGACGGGAGTGAATCGTTCCCTTTTACCCGCTGTGTACTGCACATGTACTGGAGCTGACACTGAGACACACACGGGCCGTACAGTACCAGACGGGAGTGAATCGTTCCTTTTTACCCGCTGTGTACTGTACATGTACAGGAGCTGACACTGAGACACACACGGGCCGTACAGTACCAGACAGGAGTGAATCGTTCCCTTTTACCCGCTGTGTACTGTACATGTACAGGAGCTGACACTGAGACACACACGGGCCGTACAGTACCAGACGGGATTGAATCGTTCCCTTTTACCCGCTGTGTACTGTACATTTACAGGAGCTGACACTGAGACACACACGGGCCGTACAGTACCAGGCGGGAGTGAATAGTTCCCTTTTACCTACTGTGTGCTGTACATGTACAGGAGCTGACACTGAGACACACACGGGCCGTACAGTACCAGACGGGAGTGAATCGTTCCCTTTTACCCGCTGTGTACTGTACATGTACAGGAGCTGACACTGAGACACACACGGGCCGCATAGTACCAGACGGGAGTGCATCTTTCCCTTTTACCCGCTGTGTACTGTACATGTACAGGCGCTGACACTGAGACACACACGGACCATACAGTACCAGACGGGAGTGAATCATTCCCTTTTACCCACTGTGTGCTGTACATGTACAGGAGCTGAAACTGAGACACACACGGGCCGTACAGTACCAGACGGGAGTGAATCGTTCCCTTTTACCCGCTGTGTACTGTACATGTACTGGAGCTGACACTGAGAAACACACGCACCGTACAGTACCAGAGGGGCGTGAATCGTTCCCTTTTACCCGCTATGTGCTGTACATGTACAGGAGCTGACACTGAGACACACACGGGCCGTACAGTACCAGACAGGAGTGAATCATTCCCTTTTACCCGCTGTGTAATGTACATGTACAGGAGCTGACACTGAGACACACACGGGCCGTACAGCACCAGACGGGAGTGAATCGTTTCCTTTTACCCGCTGTGTAATGTACATGTACAGGAGCTGACACTGAGACACACACGGGCCGTACAGTACCAGACGGGAGTGAATCGTTCCCTTTTACCCGCTGTGTGCTGTACATGTACAGGAGCTGACACTGAGACACACACGGGCCGTACAGTACCGGACGGGTGTGAATCATTCCCTTTTACCCACTGTGTACTGTACATGTACAGGAGCTGACACTGAGACACACACGGGCAGTACAGTACCGGACGGGAGTGAATCGTTTCCTTTTACCCGCTGTGTACTGTACATGTACTGGAGCTGACACTGAGACACACACAGGCCGTACAGTACCAGACGGGAGTGAATCGTTCCCTTTTACACGCTGTGTACTGTACATGTACAGGAGCTGACACTGAGACACACACGGGCCGTACAGTACCAGACGGGAGTGAATCGTTTCCTTTTACCCGCTGTGCACTGTACATGTACAGGAGATGACACTGAGACACACACGGGCCGTACAGTACCAGACGGGAGTGAATCGTTCCCTTTTACCTACTGTGTGCTGTACATGTACAGGAGCTGACACTGAGACACAGACGGGCCGTACAGTACCAGACGGGAGTGAATCGTTCCCTTTTACCCGCTGTGTACTGTACATGTACTGGAGCTGACACTGAGACACACACGGGCCGTACAGTACCAGACGGGAGTGAATCGTTCCTTTTTACCCGCTGTGTACTGTACATGTACAGGAGCTGACACTGAGACACACACGGGCCGTACAGTACCAGACAGGAGTGAATTGTTCCCTTTTACCCGCTGTGTACTGTACATGTACAGGCGCTGACACTGAGACACACGGACCGTTCAGTACCAGACGGGAGTGAATCATTCCCTTTAACCCGCTGTGTACTGTACATGTACAGGAGCTGACACTGAGACACACACGGACCGTACAGTACCAGATGGGAGTGAATCGTTCCCTTTTACCCGCTGTGTACTGTACATGTACAGGAGCTGACACTGAGACACACACAGACCGTACAGTACCAGATGGGAGTAAATCGTTCCCTTTTACCCACTGTGTGCTGTACATGTACAGGAGCTGACACTGAGACACACACGGACCGTACAGTACCAGACGGGAGTGAATCATTTCCTTTTACCCGCTGTGTACTGTACATGTACAGGAGCTGACACTGAGACACACACGGGCCGTACAGTACCAGACGGGAGTGAATCGTTCCCTTTTACACGCTGTGTACTGTACATGTACAGGAGCTGACACTGAGACACACACGGGCCGTACAGTACCAGACGGGAGTGAATCGTTTCCTTTTACCCGCTGTGTACTGTACATGTACAGGAGCTGACACTGAGACACACACGGGCCGTACAGTACCAGACGGGAGTGAATCGTTCCCTTTTACCTACTGTGTGCTGTACATGTACAGGAGCTGACACTGAGACACAGACGGGCCGTACAGTACCAGACGGGAGTGAATCGTTCCCTTTTACCCGCTGTGTACTGTACATGTACTGGAGCTGACACTGAGACACACACGGATCGTACAGTACCAGACGGGAGTGAATCGTTCCTTTTTACCCGCTGTGTACTGTACATGTACAGGAGCTGACACTGAGACACACACGGGCCGTACAGTACCAGACAGGAGTGAATCGTTCCCTTTTACCCGCTGTGTAATGTACATGTACAGGAGCTGACACTGAGACACACACTGGCCGTACAGCACCAGACGGGAGTGAATCGTTTCCTTTTACCCGCTGTGTACTGTACATGTACAGGAGCTGTCACTGAGACACACACGGGCCGTACAGTACCAGACAGGAATGATTCATTCCCTTT
The DNA here is from genome assembly GCF_052327205.1 of Somniosus microcephalus. Classification (NCBI taxonomy): domain Eukaryota; kingdom Metazoa; phylum Chordata; class Chondrichthyes; order Squaliformes; family Somniosidae; genus Somniosus; species Somniosus microcephalus. The sequence continues at coordinate 47,325,448 of NW_028225179.1, forward strand.
TACCTGCTGTGTGCTGTACATGTACAGGAGCTGACACTGAGACACACACGTGCCGTACAGTACCAGACGGGAGTGAATCGTTCCCTTTTACCCGCTGTGTACTAAACATGTACAGGAGTTGACACTGAGACACACACGGGCCGTACAGTACCAGACGGGAGTGAATCGTTCCCTTTTACCCGCTGTGTGCTGTACATGTACAGGAGCTGACACTGAGACACACACGGGCCGTACAGTACCAGACGGGTGTGAATCATTCCCTTTTCCCCGCTGTGTACTGTACATGTACAGGAGCTGACACTGAGACACACACGGGCCGTCCAGTACCAGACGGGAGTGAATCGTTTCCTTTTACCCGCTGTGTACTGTCCATGTACAGGAGCTGACACTGAGACACACACGGGCCGTACAGTACCAGACGGGAGTGAATCGTTCCCTTTTACCCGCTGTGTACTGCACATGTACTGGAGCTGACACTGAGACACACACGGGCCGTACAGTACCAGACGGGAGTGAATCGTTCCTTTTTACCCGCTGTGTACTGTACATGTACAGGAGCTGACACTGAGACACACACGGGCCGTACAGTACCAGACAGGAGTGAATCGTTCCCTTTTACCCGCTGTGTACTGTACATGTACAGGAGCTGACACTGAGACACACACGGGCCGTACAGTACCAGACGGGATTGAATCGTTCCCTTTTACCCGCTGTGTACTGTACATTTACAGGAGCTGACACTGAGACACACACGGGCCGTACAGTACCAGGCGGGAGTGAATAGTTCCCTTTTACCTACTGTGTGCTGTACATGTACAGGAGCTGACACTGAGACACACACGGGCCGTACAGTACCAGACGGGAGTGAATCATTCCCTTTTACCCGCTGTGTACTGTACATGTACTGGAGCTGACACTGAGACACACACGTGCCGTACAGTACCAGACTTGAGTGAATCGTTCCCTTTTACCCGCTGTGTACTAAACATGTACAGGAGTTGACACTGAGACACACACGGGCTGTACAGTACCAGACGGGAGTGAATCGTTCCCTTTTACCCGCTGTGTACTGTACATGTACAGGAGCTGACACTGAGACACACACGGGCCGTATAGTACCAGACGGGAGTGAATCGTTCCCTTTTACCCGCTGTGTACTGTACATGTACAGGCGCTGACACTGAGACACACACGGACCGTACAGGACCAGACGGGAGTGAATCATTCCCTTTTACCCGCTGTGTACAGCACATATACAGGAGCTGACACTGAGACACACACGGACCGTACAGTACCAGATGGGAGTGAATCGTTCCCTTTTACCCGCTGTGTACTGTACATGTACTGGAGCTGGCATTGAGACACACACGGGCCGTACAGTACCAGACGGGAGTGAATCGTTCCCTTTTACCCGCTGTTTACTGTACATGTACTGGAGCTGACACTGAGACACACATGCTCCGTACAGTACCAGACAGGAGTGAATCGTTCCCTTTTACCCGCTGTGTAATGTACATGTACAGGAGCTGACACTGAGACACACACGGGCCATACAGTACCAGACGGGAGTGAATCGTTCCCTTTTACCCGCTGTGTGCTGTACACGTACAGGAGCTGACACTGAGACACACACGGGCCGTACAGTACCAGACGGGAGTGAATCGTTCCCTTTTACCCGCTGTGTACTGTACATGTACAGGAGCTGACACTGAGACACACACGGGCCGTACAGTACCAGACGGGATTGAATCGTTCCCTTTTACCCGCTGTGTACTGTACATTTACAGGAGCTGACACTGAGACACACACGGGCCGTACAGTACCAGGCGGGAGTGAATCGTTCCCTTTTACCTACTGTGTGCTGTACATGTACAGGAGCTGACACTGGGACACACACGGGCCGTACAGTACCAGACGGGAGTGAATCATTCCCTTTTACCCGCTGTGTACTGTACATGTACTGGAGCTGACACTGAGACACACACGGGCCGTACAGTACCAGGCGGGAGTGAATCGTTCCTTTTTACCCGCTGTGTACTGTCCATGTACAGGAGCTGACACAGAGACACACACGGGCCGTACAGTACCAGACGGGATTGAATCATTCCCTTTTACCCGCTGTGTACTGTACATGTACTGGAGCTGACACTGAGACACACACGGGCCGTACAGCACCAGACGGGAGTGAATCGTTTCCTTTTACCCGCTGTGTACTGTACATGTACAGGAGCTGTCACTGAGACACACACGGGCCGTACAGTACCAGACGGGAGTGATTCATTCCCTTTTACCCACTGTGTGCTTTACATGTAATGGAGCTGACACTGAGACACACACGGGCTGCACAGTACCAGACGGGAGTGAATCGTTCCCTTTTACCCACTGTGTACTAAACATGTACAGGAGTTGAAACTGAGACACACACGGGCCGTTCTGTACCAGACGGGAGTGAATCGTTCCCTTTTACCCGCTGTGTGCTGTACATGTACAGGAGCTGACACTGAGACACACACGGGCCGTACAGTACCAGACGGGAGTGAATTGTTCCATTTTACCCGCTGTGTACTGTACATGTACAGGCGCTGACACTGAGACACACACGGACCGTACAGTACCAGACGGGAGTGAATCATTCCCTTTAACCCGCTGTGTACTGTACATATACAGGAGCTGACACTGAGACACACACGGACCGTACAGTACCAGATGGGAGTGAATCGTTCCCTTTTACCCGCTGTGTACTGTACATGTACAGAAGCTGTCACTGAGACACACACGGGCCGTACAGTACCAGATGGGAGTGAATCGTTCCCTTTTACCCGCTGTGTGCTGTACATGTACAGGAGCTGACACTGAGACACACACGGACCGTACAGTACCAGACGGGAGTGAATCGTTCCCGTTTACCCACTGTGTACTGTACATGTACAGGAGCTGACACTGAGAAACACACGGGCCGTACAGCACCAGACTGGAGTGAATCGTTCCCTTTTACCCACAGTCTGCTGTACCTGTACAGGAGCTGACACTGAGACACACACGGCCCGTACAGTACCAGATGGGAGTGAATCGTTCCCTTTTACCCGCTGTGTACTGTACATGTACAGGAGCTGTCACTGAGACACACACGGCCCGTACAGTACCAGACAGGAGTGAATCGTTCCCTTTTACCTGCTGTGTGCTGTACATGTACAGGAGCTGACACTGAGACACACACGGGCCGTACAGTACCAGACGGGACTGAATCGTTCCCTTTTACCCGCTGTGTACTGTACATGTACTGGAGCTGACACTGAGACACACACGGGCCGTACAGTACCAGACGGGAGTGAATCGTTCCTTTTTACCCGCTGTTTGCTGTACATGTACAGGAGCTGACACTGAGACACACACGGGCCGTACAGCACCAGACGGGAGTGAATCGTTTCCTTTTACCCGCTGGGTACTGTACATGTACAGGAGCTGACACTGAGACACACACGGGCCGTACAGTACCAGACGGGAGTGATTCATTCCCTTTTACCCGCTGTGTGCTGTACATGTACAGGAGCTGACACTGAGACACACACGGGCCGTACAGTACCAGACGGGAGTGAATCGTTCCCTTTTACCCACTGTGTACTAAACATGTACAGGAGTTGACACTGAGACACACACGGGCCGTACAGTACCAGACGGGAGTGAATCGTTCCCTTTTACCCGCTGTGTACTAAACATGTACAGGAGTTGAAACTGAGACACACACGGGCCGTTCTGTACCAGACGGGAGTGAATCGTTCCCTTTTACCCGCTGTGTGCTGTACATGTACAGGAGCTGACACTGAGACACACACGGGCCGTACAGTACCAGACGGGAGTGAATTGTTCCATTTTACCCGCTGTGTGCTGTACATGTACAGGCGCTGACACTGAGACACACACGGACCGTGCAGTACCAGACGGGAGTGAATCTTTCCCTTTAACCCGCTGTGTACTCTACATATACAGGAGCTGACACTGAGACACACACGGACCGTACAGTACCAGACGGGAGTGAATCGTTCCCGTTTACCCACTGTGTACTGTACATGTACAGGAGCTGACACTGAGAAACACACGGGCCGTACAGCACCAGACTGGAGTGAATCGTTCCCTTTTACCCACAGTCTGCTGTACCTGTACAGGAGCTGACACTGAGACACACACGGCCCGTACAGTACCAGATGGGAGTGAATCGTTCCCTTTTACCCGCTGTGTACTGTACATGTACAGGAGCTGTCACTGAGACACACACGGCCCGTACAGTACCAGACAGGAGTGAATCGTTCCCTTTTACCTGCTGTGTGCTGTACATGTACAGGAGCTGACACTGAGACACACACGGGCCGTACAGCACCAGACGGGAGTGAATCGTTTCCTTTTACCCGCTGGGTACTGTACATGTACAGGAGCTGACACTGAGACACACACGGGCCGTACAGTACCAGACGGGAGTGATTCATTCCCTTTTACCCGCTGTGTGCTGCACATGTACAGGAGCTGACACTGAGACACACACGGGCCGTACAGTACCAGACGGGAGTGAATTGTTCCCTTTTACCCACTGTGTACTAAACATGTACAGGAGTTGACACTGAGACACACACGGGCCGTACAGTACCAGACGGGAGTGAATCGTTCTCTTTTACCCGCTTTGTACTGTACATGTACAGGAGCTGACACTGAGACACACACGGGCAGTACAGTACCAGACGGGAGTGAATCGTTCCCTTTTACCCGCTGTGTACCGTACATGTGCAGGCGCTGACACTGAGACACACACGGGCCGTACAGTACCAGACGGGAGTGAATCATTCCCTTTTACCCGCTGTGTACTGTACATATACTGGAGCTGACACTGAGACACGCACGGGCCGTACAGTACCAGACGGGAGTGAATCGTTCCCTTTTACCCACTGTGTGCTGTACATGTACAGGAGCTGACACAGACACACACTGGCCGCACAGTACCAGACAGGAGTGAATCGTTCCCTTTTACCCGCTGTGTACTGTACATGTACAGGAGCTGACACTGAGACACACACGGGCCGTACAGTACCAGACGGCAGTGAATCGTTCCCTTTTACCCGCTGTGTACTGTACATGTACTGGAGCTGACACTGAGACACACACGGGCCGTACAGTACCAGACAGGAGTGAATCATTCCATTTTACCCGCTGTGTAATGTACATGTACAGGAGCTGACACTGAGACACACACGGGCCGTACAGTACCAGACGGGAATGAATCGTTCCCTTTTACCCGCTGTGTACTGTACATGTACAGGCGCTGACACTGAGACACACAAGGGCCGCACAGTACCAGACGGGAGTGAATCATTCCCTTTTACCCGCTGTGCACTGCACATATACAGGAGCTGACACTGAGACACACACGGACCGTACAGTACCAGATGGGAGTGAATCGTTCCCTTTTACCCGCTGTGTACTGTACATGTACAGGAGCTGACACTGAGACACGCACGGGCCGTACAGTACCAGACGGGAGTGAATCGTTCCCTTTTACCCACTGTGTGCTGTACAGGTACAGGAGCTGACACTGAGACACACACGGGCCGTACAGTACCAGACGGGAGAGAATCGTTCCCTTTTACCCGCTGTGTACTGTACATGTACTGGAGCTGACACTGAGACACACACGCACCGTACAGTACCAGACAGGAGTGAATCGTTCCCTTTTACCCGCTGTGTAATGTACATGTACAGGAGCTGACACTGAGACACACACGGGCCGTACAGTACCAGACAGGAGTGAATCGTTCCCTTTTACCCGCTGTGTAATGTACATGTACAGGAGCTGACACTGAGACACACACGGGCCGTACAGCACCAGACGGGAGTGAATCGTTTCCTTTTACCCGCTGTGTACTGTGCATGTACAGGAGCTGACACTGAGACACACACGGGCCGTACAGTACCAGACTGGAGTGAATCGTTCCCTTTTACCCGCTGTGTGCTGCACATGTACAGGAGCTGACACTGAGACACATACGGGCCGTACAGTACCAGACGGGAGTGAATCGTTCCCTTTTACCCGCTCTGTGCTGTACATGTACAGGAGCTGTCACTGAGACACACACGGGCCGTACAGTACCAGACGGGAGTGATTCATTCCTTTTTACCCGCTGTGTGCTGTACATGTACAGGAGCTGACACTGAGACACACACGGGCCGTACAGTTCCAGACGGGAGTGAATCGTTCCCTTTTACCCGCTGTGTACTGTACATGTACAGGAGCTGACACTGTGACACACACGGGCCGTACAGTACCAGACGGGAGTGAATCGTTCCCTTTTACCCGCTGTGTACTGTACATGTGCAGGCGCTGACACTGAGACACACACAGACCGTGCAGTACCAGATGGAAGTGAATCGTTCCCTTTTACCCGCTGTGTACTGTACATGTACAGGAGCTGACACTGAGACACGCACGGGCCGTACAGTACCAGACGGGAGTGAATCGTTCCATTTTACCCGCTGTGTACTAAACATGTACAGGAGTTGACACTGAGACACACACGGGCCGTACAGTACCAGACGGGAGTGAATCGTTCCCTTTTACCCGCTGTGTACTGTACATGTACAGGAGCTGACACTGAGACACACACGGGCCGTACAGTACCAGACGGGAGTGAATCGTTCCCTTTTACCCGCTGTGTACTGTACATGTACAGGAGCTGACACTGAGACACACACGGGCCGTACAGTACCACACGGGAGTGAATCGTTCCCTTTTACCCGCTGTGTACTGTACATGTACAGGAGCTGACACTGAGACACACACGGGCGGTACAGTACCAGACGGGAGTAAATCGTTCCCTTTTACATGCTGTGTGCTGCACATGTACAGGAGCTGACACTGAGACACACACGGGCCGTACAGTACCAGACGGGAGTGAATCGTTCCCTTTTTCCCGCTGTGTACTGTACATGTACTGGAGCTGACACAGACACACACGGGCCGTACAGTACCAGACGGGAGTGAATCGTTCCTTTTCACCCGCTGTGTACTGTATATGTACAGGAGCTGAAACTGCGACACACACGGGCCGTACAGTATTGACAGGAGTGAATCGTTCCATTTTACCCGCTGTGTAATGTACATGTACAGGAGCTGACACTGAGACACACACGGGCCGTACAGTACCAGACGGGAGTGAATCGTTTCCTTTTACCCGCTGTGTACTGTACATGTACAGGAGCTGTCACTGAGACACACACGGGCCGTACAGTACCAGACGGGAGTGATTCATTCCCTTTTACCCGCTGTGTGCTGTACATGTACAGGAGCTGACACTGAGACACACACGGGCCGTACAGTACCAGACGGGAGTGAATCGTTCCATTTTACCCGCTGTGTAATGTACATGTACAGGAGCTGACACTGAGACACACACGGGCCGTACAGCACCAGACGGGAGTGAATCGTTTCCTTTTACCCGCTGTGTACTGTACATGTACAGGAGCTGTCACTGAGACACACACGGGCCGTCCAGTACCAGACGGGAGTGATTCATTCCCTTTTACCCGCTGTGTACTGTACATGTAGAGGAGCTGACACTGAGACACACACGGGCCGTACAGTACCAGACGGGAGTGAATCGTTCCCTTTTACCCGCTGTGTACTGTACATGTACAGGAGCTGACACTGAGACACACACGGGCCGCACAGTACCAGACGGGAGTGAATCGTTCCCTTTTACCTGCTGTGTGCTTTACATGTACAGGAGCTGACACTGAGACACACACGGGCTGTACAGTACCAGACGGGAGTGAATCATTCCCTTTTACCCGCTGTGTACTGTACATGTACTGGAGCTGACACTGAGACACACACGGGCCGTACAGTACCAGACGGGAGTGAATCGTTCCTTTTTACCCGCTGTGTACTCTACATGTACAGGAGCTGACACTGAGACACACACGGGCCGTACAGTACCAGACAGGAATGAATCGTTTCCTTTTACCCGCTGTGTACTGTACATGTACAGGAGCTGACACTGAGACACACACGGGCCGTACAGTGCCAGAAGGGAGTGATTCATTCCCTTTTACCCGCTGTGTGCTGTCCATGTACAGGAGCTGACACTGAGACACACACGGGCCGTACAGTACCAGACAGGAGTGAATCGTTCCATTTTACCCGCTGTGTACTAAACATGTACAGGAGTTGACACCAAGACACACATGGGCCGTACAGTACCAGACGGGAGTGAATCGTTCCCTTTTACCCGCTGTGTACTGTACTGAAAACCAAAGTTGGTCCATTGCAGTCAGATACGGGGGAATATATAATGGGAAATAAGGAAATGGCAGATCAACTAAATGCATACTTTGGGTCAGTCTTTACGAAGGAAGACACAAAAAACCTCCCTGGGATATCGGGAAAAATAGGGACATTGGCAAAGGAGGAACTGACGCAAATCAATATCTCTAAGGATATGGTGTTAAGGAAGCTAAAGGGATTGAAGGTGGACAAATCCCCAGGGCCTGATAACATGCATCCTAGGGTACTGAAGGAGGTGGCCCTAGAGATAGCGGATGCACTAAGGATGATTTTTCAGAATTCATTAGACTCGGGAACAGTGCCGATGGATTGGAGGGTAGCTAACGTTACCCCACTATTCAAAAAGGGGGGTAGGGAAAAAGCAGGTAATTACAGACCTGTAAGCCTTACATCAGTTGTGGGCAAAATGCTGGAGTCCATCATTAAGGATGAAATAGCGGAGCACTTAGCAAATGGGGACAGGATAGGACAGAGTCAACATGGATTTACAAAGGGTAAATCGTGCTTGACTAATCTATTGGAATTTTTTGAGGGAGTAACTGGTAGAATAGATGGGGGAGAGCCAGTAGATGTGGTGTACCTGGACTTCCAAAAGGCCTTCGATAAGGTCCCACATAAAAGATTAGCATGGAAAATTGAGGCTCATGGGATAAAGGGGAAAGTTTTGGCGTGGATAGGGAACTGGCTGTCAGATAGAAAACAGAGAGTTGGAATAAACGGCTCATTTTCTGAATGGCAGGCAGTAACAAGTGGGGTACCACAGGGATCTGTCCTGGGCCCCCAGCTGTTCACAATTTACATTAATGACCTGGATCAGGGAGTCGGATGCAGCATTTCCAAATTTGCAGACGACACTAAACTAGGAGGGGGGGTGGGCTCAGAGGAAGAGACCAGGAAGCTCCAGAGCGATTTGGACAGACTGGGCGATTGGGCGGATAAATGGCAGATGCACTATAATGTGGACAAGTGCGAAGTTATCCACCTTGGGTGCAGGAACGGGAGGGCAAATTATTATTTAAATGGCAATAGATTGGGAGAGGGGGAAGTACAGAGAGACCTGGGTGTTCTTGTACACCAGTCACTGAAGGCGAGCATGCAGGTGCAACAGGCGGTCAAGAAGGCAAACGGTATGCTGGCCTTCATAGCAAAAGGGTTAGAATACAGGAACAGGGATACCTTGCTGCAGCTGTACAGGGCACTGGTGAGACCACACCTCGAGTACTGTGTACAGTTTTGGTCGCCTCATCTGAGGAAGGATGTTCTTGCCATGGAGGGGGTGCAGCGGCGATTCACCAGGCTGATACCAGGAATGGCGGGAATGACCTATGAGGAGAGACTATGTAGTTTAGGGATGTACACACTGGAGTTTAGAAGATTGAGAGGGGACCTCATAGAAGTGTATAAAATTCTGACAGGTCTAGACAGACTGGATGCAGAAGGAATGTTTCCCTTGGCGGGTGAGAACAGAACTAGAGGACATAATTTAAGGATAAGGGCTAAACCATTTAGGACAGAGATGAGGGGGAATTTCTTCACTCAGAGAGTGGTGAACCTGTGGAACTCATTGCCACAGAGGGCAGTGTACGCCAGCTCATTAAATATATTTAAGAGGGAATTAGATATATTTCTACGGGCAAAAGGGGTTAAGGGTTACGGAGAGAAGGCGGGGACGGGATACTGAATTAAAGGATCAGCCATGATCTCATCGAATGGCGGAGCAGGCACGAAGGGCCGAATGGCCTACTCCTGCTCCTATCTTCTATGTATCTATGTATCTATGTACAGGAGCTGCCACTGAGACACACACGGACCGTACAGTACCAGATGGGTGTGAATCGTTCCCTTTTACCCGCTGTGTACTGTACATGTGCAGGAGCTGACACTGAGACACACACGGACTGTACAGTACCAGACGGGAGTGAATCGTTCCCTTTTACCCACTGTGTGCTGTACATGTACAGGAGCTGACACTGAGACACACACGGACCGTACAGTACCAGACGGGAGTGAATCGTTCTCTTTTACCCGCTGTGTAATGTACATGTACAGGAGCTGACACTGAGACACACACGGGCCGTACAGCACCAGACGGGAGTGAATCGTTTCCTTTTACCCGCAGTGTAATGTACATGTACAGGAGCTGACACTGAGACACACACGGGCCGTACAGTACCAGACGGGAGTGAATCGTTCCCTTTTACCCGCTGTGTGCTGTACATGTACAGGAGTTGACACTGAGACACACACGGGCCGTACAGTACCAGACGGGAGTGAATCGTTCCCTTTTACCCGCTGTGTACTGTACATGTACAGGAGCTGACACTGAGACACACACGGGCCGTATAGTACCAGACGGGAGTGAATCTTTCCCTTTTACCCGCTGTGTACTGTCCATGTACAGGCGCTGACACTGAGACACACACGGACCATACAGTACCAGACGGGAGTGAATCATTCCCTTTTAGCCGCTGTGGACTGCACATATACAGGAGCTGACACTGAGACACACACGGACCGTACAGTACCAGATGGGAGTGAATCGTTCCCTTTTACCCGCTGTGTACTGTACATGTACAGGAGCTGACACTGAGACACGCACGGGCCGTACAGTACCAGACGGGAGTGAATCGTTCCCTTTTACCCACTGTGTGCTGTACATGTACAGGAGCTGAAACTGAGACACACACAGGCCGCACAGTACCAGACGGGAGTGAATCGTTCCCTTTTACCCGCTGTGTACTGTACATGTACTGGAGCTGACACTGAGAAACACACGCACCGTACAGTACCAGAGGGGCGTGAATCGTTCCCTTTTACCCGCTATGTGCTGTACATGTACAGGAGCTGACACTGAGACACACACGGGCCGTACAGTACCAGACAGGAGTGAATCATTCCCTTTTACCCGCTGTGTAATGTACATGTACAGGAGCTGACACTGAGACACACACGGGCCGTACAGCACCAGACGGGAGTGAATCGTTTCCTTTTACCCGCTGTGTAATGTACATGTACAGGAGCTGACACTGAGACACACACGGGCCGTACAGTACCAGACGGGAGTGAATCGTTCCCTTTTACCCGCTGTGTGCTGTACATGTACAGGAGCTGACACTGAGACACACACGGGCCGTACAGTACCGGACGGATGTGAATCATTCCCTTTTACCCACTGTGTACTGTACATGTACAGGAGCTGACACTGAGACACACACGGGCCGTACAGTACCGGACGGGAGTGAATCGTTTCCTTTTACCTGCTGTGTACTGTACATGTACAGGAGCTGACACTGAGACACACACGGGCCGTACAGTACCAGACGGGAGTGAATCGTTCCCTTTTACACGCTGTGTACTGTACATGTACAGGAGCTGACACTGAGACACACACGGGCCGTACAGTACCAGACGGGAGTGAATCGTTTCCTTTTACCCGCTGTGCACTGTACATGTACAGGAGCTGACACTGAGACACACACGGGCCGTACAGTACCAGACGGGAGTGAATCGTTCCCTTTTACCTACTGTGTGCTGTACATGTACAGGAGCTGACACTGAGACACAGACGGGCCGTACAGTACCAGACGGGAGTGAATCGTTCCCTTTTACCCGCTGTGTACTGTACATGTACTGGAGCTGACACTGAGACACACACGGGCCGTACAGTACCAGACGGGAGTGAATCGTTCCTTTTTACCCGCTGTGTACTGTACATGTACAGGAGCTGACACTGAGACCCACACGGGCCGTGCAGTACCAGACAGGAGTGAATTGTTCCCTTTTACCCGCTGTGTACTGTACATTTACAGGCGCTGACACTGAGACACACGGACCGTTCAGTACCAGACGGGAGTGAATCATTCCCTTTAACCCGCTGTGTACTGTACATGTACAGGAGCTGACACTGAGACACACACGGACCGTACAGTACCAGATGGGAGTGAATCGTTCCCTTTTACCCGCTGTGTACTGTACATGTACAGGAGCTGACACTGAGACACACACAGACCGTACAGTACCAGATGGGAGTAAATCGTTCCCTTTTACCCACTGTGTGCTGTACATGTACAGGAGCTGACACTGAGACACACACGGACCGTACAGTACCAGACGGGAGTGAATCATTTCCTTTTACCCGCTGTGTACTGTACATGTACAGGAGCTGACACTGAGACACACACGGGCCGTACAGTACCAGACGGGAGTGAATCGTTCCCTTTTACACGCTGTGTACTGTACATGTACAGGAGCTGACACTGAGACACACACGGGCCGTACAGTACCAGACGGGAGTGAATCGTTTCCTTTTACCCGCTGTGTACTGTACATGTACAGGAGCTGACACTGAGACACACACGGGCCGTACAGTACCAGACGGGAGTGAATCGTTCCCTTTTACCTACTGTGTGCTGTACATGTACAGGAGCTGACACTGAGACACAGACGGGCTGTACAGTACCAGACGGGAGTGAATCGTTCCCTTTTACCCGCTGTGTACTGTACATGTACTGGAGCTGACACTGAGACACACACGGATCGTACAGTACCAGACGGGAGTGAATCGTTCCTTTTTACCCGCTGTGTACTGTGCATGTACAGGAGCTGACACTGAGACACACACGGGCCGTACAGTACCAGACAGGAGTGAATCGTTCCCTTTTACCCGCTGTGTAATGTACATGTACAGGAGCTGACACTGAGACACACACGGGCCGTACAGCACCAGACGGGAGTGAATCGTTTCCTTTTACCCGCTGTGTACTGTACATGTACAGGAGCTGACACTGAGACACACATGGGCCGTACAGTACCAGACAGGAGTGAATCATTCCCTTTTACCCGCTGTGTAATGTACATGTACAGGAGCTGACACTGAGACACACACGGGCCGTACAGTACCAGACAGGAATGATTCATTCCCTTTTACCTGCTGTGTGCTGTACATGTACAGGAGCTGACACTGAGACACACACGTGCCGTACAGTACCAGACGGGAGTGAATCGTTCCCTTTTACCCGCTGTGTACTAAACATGTACAGGAGTTGACACTGAGACACACACGGGCCGTACAGTACCAGACGGGAGTGAATCGTTCCCTTTTACCCGCTGTGTGCTGTACATGTACAGGAGCTGACACTGAGACACACACGGGCCGTACAGTACCAGACGGGTGTGAATCATTCCCTTTTACCCGCTGTGTACTGTACATGTACAGGAGCTGACACTGAGACACACACGGGCCGTCCAGTACCAGACGGGAGTGAATCGTTTCCTTTTACCCGCTGTGTACTGTCCATGTACAGGAGCTGACACTGAGACACACACGGGCCGTACAGTACCAGACAGGAGTGAATGATTCCCTTTTACCCGCTGTGTAATGTACATGTACAGGAGCTGACACTGAGACACACACGGGCCGTACAGCACCAGACGGGAGTGAATCGTTTCCTTTTACCCGCTGTGTAATGTACATGTACAGGAGCTGACACTGAGACACACACGGGCCGTACAGTACCAGACGGGAGTGAATCATTCCCTTTTACCCGCTGTGTGCTGTACATGTACAGGAGCTGACACTGAGACACACACGGGCCGTACAGTACCGGACGGGTGTGAATCATTCCCTTTTACCCACTGTGTACTGTACATGTACAGGAGCTGACACTGAGACACACACGGGCAGTACAGTACCGGACGGGATTGAATCGTTTCCTTTTACCCGCTGTGTACTGTACATGTACAGGAGCTGACACTGAGACACACACGGGCCGTACAGTACCAGACGGGAGTGAATCGTTCCCTTTTACACGCTGTGTACTGTACATGTACAGGAGCTGACACTGAGACACACACGGGCCGTAGAGTACCAGACGGGAGTGAATCGTTTCCTTTTACCCGCTGTGCACTGTACATGTACAGGAGATGACACTGAGACACACACGGGCCGTACAGTACCAGACGGGAGTGAATCGTTCCCTTTTACCTACTGTGTGCTGTACATGTACAGGAGCTGACACTGAGACACAGACGGGCCGTACAGTACCAGACGGGAGTGAATCGTTCCCTTTTACCCGCTGTGTACTGTACATGTACTGGAGCTGACACTGAGACACACACGGGCCGTACAGTACCAGACGGGAGTGAATCGTTCCTTTTTACCCGCTGTGTACTGTACATGTACAGGAGCTGACACTGAGACACACACGGGCCGTACAGTACCAGACAGGAGTGAATTGTTCCCTTTTACCCGCTGTGTACTGTACATGTACAGGCGCTGACACTGAGACACACGGACCGTTCAGTACCAGACGGGAGTGAATCATTCCCTTTAACCCGCTGTGTACTGTACATGTACAGGAGCTGACACTGAGACACACACGGACCGTACAGTACCAGATGGGAGTGAATCGTTCCCTTTTACCCGCTGTGTACTGTACATGTACAGGAGCTGACACTGAGACACACACAGACCGTACAGTACCAGATGGGAGTAAATCGTTTCCTTTTACCCGCTGTGTACTGTACATGTACAGGAGCTGACACTGAGACACACACGGGCCGTACAGTACCAGACGGGAGTGAATCGTTCCCTTTTACACGCTGTGTACTGTACATGTACAGGAGCTGACACTGAGACACACACGGGCCGTACAGTACCAGACGGGAGTGAATCGTTTCGTTTTACCCGCTGTGTACTGTACATGTACAGGAGCTGACACTGAGACACACACGGGCCGTACAGTACCAGACGGGAGTGAATCGTTCCCTTTTACCTACTGTGTGCTGTACATGTACAGGAGCTGACACTGAGACACAGACGGGCCGTACAGTACCAGACGGGAGTGAATCGTTCCCTTTTACCCGCTGTGTACTGTACATGTACTGGAGCTGACACTGAGACACACACGGATCGTACAGTACCAGACGGGAGTGAATCGTTCCTTTTTACCCGCTGTGTACTGTGCATGTACAGGAGCTGACACTGAGACACACACGGGCCGTACAGTACCAGACAGGAGTGAATCGTTCCCTTTTACCCGCTGTGTAATGTACATGTACAGGAGCTGACACTGAGACACACACGGGCCGTACAGCACCAGACGGGAGTGAATCGTTTCCTTTTACCCGCTGTGTACTGTACATGTACAGGAGCTGACACTGAGACACACATGGGCCGTACAGTACCAGACAGGAGTGAATCGTTCCCTTTTACCCGCTGTGTAATGTACATGTACAGGAGCTGACACTGAGACACACACGGGCCGTACAGTACCAGACAGGAATGATTCATTCCCTTTTACCTGCTGTGTGCTGTACATGTACAGGAGCTGACACTGAGACACACACGTGCCGTACAGTACCAGACGGGAGTGAATCGTTCCCTTTTACCCGCTGTGTACTAAACATGTACAGGAGTTGACACTGAGACACACACGGGCCGTACAGTACCAGACGGGAGTGAATCGTTCCCTTTTACCCGCTGTGTGCTGTACATGTACAGGAGCTGACACTGAGACACACACGGGCCGTACAGTACCAGACGGGTGTGAATCATTCCCTTTTACCCGCTGTGTACTGTACATGTACAGGAGCTGACACTGAGACACACACGGGCCGTCCAGTACCAGACGGGAG
The DNA here is from genome assembly GCF_052327205.1 of Somniosus microcephalus. Classification (NCBI taxonomy): domain Eukaryota; kingdom Metazoa; phylum Chordata; class Chondrichthyes; order Squaliformes; family Somniosidae; genus Somniosus; species Somniosus microcephalus. The sequence continues at coordinate 47,341,409 of NW_028225179.1, forward strand.
TGAATCGTTTCCTTTTACCCGCTGTGTACTGTCCATGTACAGGAGCTGACACTGAGACACACACGGGCCGTACAGTACCAGACAGGAGTGAATGATTCCCTTTTACCCGCTGTGTAATGTACATGTACAGGAGCTGACACTGAGACACACACGGGCCGTACAGCACCAGACGGGAGTGAATCGTTTCCTTTTACCCGCTGTGTAATGTACATGTACAGGAGCTGACACTGAGACACACACGGGCCGTACAGTACCAGACGGGAGTGAATCGTTCCCTTTTACCCGCTGTGTGCTGTACATGTACAGGAGCTGACACTGAGACACACACGGGCCGTACAGTACCGGACGGGTGTGAATCATTCCCTTTTACCCACTGTGTACTGTACATGTACAGGAGCTGACACTGAGACACACACGGGCAGTACAGTACCGGACGGGATTGAATCGTTTCCTTTTACCCGCTGTGTACTGTACATGTACAGGAGCTGACACTGAGACACACACGGGCCGTACAGTACCAGACGGGAGTGAATCGTTCCCTTTTACACGCTGTGTACTGTACATGTACAGGAGCTGACACTGAGACACACACGGGCCGTACAGTACCAGACGGGAGTGAATCGTTCCCTTTTACCCGCTGTGCACTGTACATGTACAGGAGATGACACTGAGACACACACGGGCCGTACAGTACCAGACGGGAGTGAATCGTTCCCTTTTACCTACTGTGTGCTGTACATGTACAGGAGCTGACACTGAGACACAGACGGGCCGTACAGTACCAGACGGGAGTGAATCGTTCCCTTTTACCCGCTGTGTACTGTACATGTACTGGAGCTGACACTGAGACACACACGGGCCGTACAGTACCAGACGGGAGTGAATCGTTCCTTTTTACCCGCTGTGTACTGTACATGTACAGGAGCTGACACTGAGACACACACGGGCCGTACAGTACCAGACAGGAGTGAATTGTTCCCTTTTACCCGCTGTGTACTGTACATGTACAGGCGCTGACACTGAGACACACGGACCGTTCAGTACCAGACGGGAGTGAATCATTCCCTTTAACCCGCTGTGTACTGTACATGTACAGGAGCTGACACTGAGACACACACGGACCGTACAGTACCAGATGGGAGTGAATCGTTCCCTTTTACCCGCTGTGTACTGTACATGTACAGGAGCTGACACTGAGACACACACAGACCGTACAGTACCAGATGGGAGTAAATCGTTCCCTTTTACCCACTGTGTGCTGTACATGTACAGGAGCTGACACTGAGACACACACGGACCGTACAGTACCAGACGGGAGTGAATCATTTCCTTTTACCCGCTGTGTACTGTACATGTACAGGAGCTGACACTGAGACACACACGGGCCGTACAGTACCAGACGGGAGTGAATCGTTCCCTTTTACACGCTGTGTACTGTACATGTACAGGAGCTGACACTGAGACACACACGGGCCGTACAGTACCAGACGGGAGTGAATCGTTTCCTTTTACCCGCTGTGTACTGTACATGTACAGGAGCTGACACTGAGACACACACGGGCCGTACAGTACCAGACGGGAGTGAATCGTTCCCTTTTACCCGCTGTGTACTGTACATGTACAGGAGCTGACACTGAGACACACACGGACCGTACAGTACCAGGCGGGAGTAAATCGTTCCGTTTTACCCACTGTGTGCTGTACATGTACAGGAGCTGACACTGAGACACACACGGACCGTACAGTACCAGACGGGAGTGAATCGTTCCCTTTTACCTGCTGTGTACTTTACCTGTACTGGAGCTGACACTGAGACACACACGGACCGTACAGTACCAGACGGGAGTGAATCGTTCCTTTTTACCCGCTGTGTACTGTACATGTACAGGAGCTGACACTGAGACACACACGGGCCGTGCAGTACCAGACAGGAGTGAATTGTTCCCTTTTACCCGCTGTGTACTGTCCATGTACAGGCGCTGACACTGAGACACACACGGACCGTACAGTACCAGACGGGAGTGAATCATTCCCTTTAACCCGCTGTGTACTGTACATGTACAGGAGCTGAAACTGAGACACACACGGACCGTACAGTACCAGATGGGAGTGAATCGTTCCCTTTTACCCGCTGTGTACTGTACATGTACAGGAGCTGACACTGAGACACACACGGACCGTACAGTACCAGACGGGAGTAAATCGTTCCCTTTTACCCACTGTGTGCTGTACATGTACAGGAGCTGACACTGAGACACACACGGACCGTACAGTACCAGACGGGAGTGAATCGTTCCCTTTTACCCGCTGTGTACTTTACATGTACTGGAGCTGACACTGAGACACACACGGGCCGTACTGTACCAGACGGGAGCGAATCGTTCCTTTTTACCCGCTGTGTACTGTACATGTACAGGAGCTGACACTGAGACACACACGGGCCGTACAGTACCAGACAGGAGTGAATCGTTCCCTTTTACCCGCTGTGTAATGTACATGTACAGGAGCTGACACTGAGACACACACGGGCCGTACAGCACCAGACGGGAGTGAATCGTTTCCTTTTACCCGCTGTGTACTGTACATGTACAGGAGCTGATACTGAGACACACACGGGCCGTACAGCACCAGACGGGAGTGAATCGTTTCCTTTTACCTGCTGTGTACTGTACATGTACGGAGCTGTCACTGAGACACACACGGGCCGTACAGTACCAGACAGGAATGATTCATTCCCTTTTACCAGCTGTGTGCTGTACATGTACAGGAGCTGACACTGAGACACACACGTGCCGTACAGTACCAGACGGGAGTGAATCGTTCCCTTTTACCCGCTGTGTACTAAACATGTACAGGAGTTGACACTGAGACACACACGGGCCGTACAGTACCAGACGGGAGTGAATCGTTCCTTTTTACCCGCTTTGTACTGTACATGTACAGGAGCTGACACTGAGACACACACGGGCCGTATAGTACCAGACGGGAGTGAATCGTTCCCTTTTACCCGCTGTGTACTGTACATGTACAGGCGCTGACACTGAGACACACAAGGACCGTACAGTACCAGACGGGAGTGAATCATTCCCTTTTACCCGCTGTGCACTGCACATATACAGGAGCTGACACTGAGACACACACGGACCGTACAGTACCAGATGGGAGTGAATCGTTCCCTTTTACCCGCTGTGTACTGTACATGTACAGGAGCTGACACTGAGACACGCACGGGCCGTACAGTACCAGACGGGAGTGAATCGTTCCCTTTTACCCACTGTGTGCTGTACAGGTACAGGAGCTGACACTGAGACACACACGGGCCGTACAGTACCAGACGGGAGAGAATCGTTCCCTTTTACCCGCTGTGTACTGTACATGTACTGGAGCTGACACTGAGACACACACGCACCGTACAGTACCAGACAGGAGTGAATCGTTCCCTTTTACCCGCTGTGTAATGTACATGTACAGGAGCTGACACTGAGACACACACGGGCCGTACAGTACCAGACAGGAGTGAATCGTTCCCTTTTACCCGCTGTGTAATGTACATGTACAGGAGCTGACACTGAGACACACACGGGCCGTACAGCACCAGACGGGAGTGAATCGTTTCCTTTTACCCGCTGTGTACTGTGCATGTACAGGAGCTGACACTGAGACACACACGGGCCGTACAGTACCAGACTGGAGTGAATCGTTCCCTTTTACCCGCTGTGTGCTGCACATGTACAGGAGCTGACACTGAGACACATACGGGCCGTACAGTACCAGACGGGAGTGAATCGTTCCCTTTTACCCGCTCTGTGCTGTACATGTACAGGAGCTGTCACTGAGACACACACGGGCCGTACAGTACCAGACGGGAGTGATTCATTCCTTTTTACCCGCTGTGTGCTGTACATGTACAGGAGCTGACACTGAGACACACACGGGCCGTACAGTTCCAGACGGGAGTGAATCGTTCCCTTTTACCCGCTGTGTACTGTACATGTACAGGAGCTGACACTGTGACACACACGGGCCGTACAGTACCAGACGGGAGTGAATCGTTCCCTTTTACCCGCTGTGTACTGTACATGTGCAGGCGCTGACACTGAGACACACACAGACCGTGCAGTACCAGATGGAAGTGAATCGTTCCCTTTTACCCGCTGTGTACTGTACATGTACAGGAGCTGACACTGAGACACGCACGGGCCGTACAGTACCAGACGGGAGTGAATCGTTCCATTTTACCCGCTGTGTACTAAACATGTACAGGAGTTGACACTGAGACACACACGGGCCGTACAGTACCAGACGGGAGTGAATCGTTCCCTTTTACCCGCTGTGTACTGTACATGTACAGGAGCTGACACTGAGACACACACGGGCCGTACAGTACCAGACGGGAGTGAATCGTTCCCTTTTACCCGCTGTGTACTGTACATGTACAGGAGCTGACACTGAGACACACACGGGCCGTACAGTACCACACGGGAGTGAATCGTTCCCTTTTACCCGCTGTGTACTGTACATGTACAGGAGCTGACACTGAGACACACACGGGCGGTACAGTACCAGACGGGAGTAAATCGTTCCCTTTTACATGCTGTGTGCTGCACATGTACAGGAGCTGACACTGAGACACACACGGGCCGTACAGTACCAGACGGGAGTGAATCGTTCCCTTTTTCCCGCTGTGTACTGTACATGTACTGGAGCTGACACAGACACACACGGGCCGTACAGTACCAGACGGGAGTGAATCGTTCCTTTTCACCCGCTGTGTACTGTATATGTACAGGAGCTGAAACTGCGACACACACGGGCCGTACAGTATTGACAGGAGTGAATCGTTCCATTTTACCCGCTGTGTAATGTACATGTACAGGAGCTGACACTGAGACACACACGGGCCGTACAGTACCAGACGGGAGTGAATCGTTTCCTTTTACCCGCTGTGTACTGTACATGTACAGGAGCTGTCACTGAGACACACACGGGCCGTACAGTACCAGACGGGAGTGATTCATTCCCTTTTACCCGCTGTGTGCTGTACATGTACAGGAGCTGACACTGAGACACACACGGGCCGTACAGTACCAGACGGGAGTGAATCGTTCCATTTTACCCGCTGTGTAATGTACATGTACAGGAGCTGACACTGAGACACACACGGGCCGTACAGCACCAGACGGGAGTGAATCGTTTCCTTTTACCCGCTGTGTACTGTACATGTACAGGAGCTGTCACTGAGACACACACGGGCCGTCCAGTACCAGACGGGAGTGATTCATTCCCTTTTACCCGCTGTGTACTGTACATGTAGAGGAGCTGACACTGAGACACACACGGGCCGTACAGTACCAGACGGGAGTGAATCGTTCCCTTTTACCCGCTGTGTACTGTACATGTACAGGAGCTGACACTGAGACACACACGGGCCGCACAGTACCAGACGGGAGTGAATCGTTCCCTTTTACCTGCTGTGTGCTTTACATGTACAGGAGCTGACACTGAGACACACACGGGCTGTACAGTACCAGACGGGAGTGAATCATTCCCTTTTACCCGCTGTGTACTGTACATGTACTGGAGCTGACACTGAGACACACACGGGCCGTACAGTACCAGACGGGAGTGAATCGTTCCTTTTTACCCGCTGTGTACTCTACATGTACAGGAGCTGACACTGAGACACACACGGGCCGTACAGTACCAGACAGGAATGAATCGTTTCCTTTTACCCGCTGTGTACTGTACATGTACAGGAGCTGACACTGAGACACACACGGGCCGTACAGTGCCAGAAGGGAGTGATTCATTCCCTTTTACCCGCTGTGTGCTGTCCATGTACAGGAGCTGACACTGAGACACACACGGGCCGTACAGTACCAGACAGGAGTGAATCGTTCCATTTTACCCGCTGTGTACTAAACATGTACAGGAGTTGACACCAAGACACACATGGGCCGTACAGTACCAGACGGGAGTGAATCGTTCCCTTTTACCCGCTGTGTACTGTACTGAAAACCAAAGTTGGTCCATTGCAGTCAGATACGGGGGAATATATAATGGGAAATAAGGAAATGGCAGATCAACTAAATGCATACTTTGGGTCAGTCTTTACGAAGGAAGACACAAAAAACCTCCCTGGGATATCGGGAAAAATAGGGACATTGGCAAAGGAGGAACTGACGCAAATCAATATCTCTAAGGATATGGTGTTAAGGAAGCTAAAGGGATTGAAGGTGGACAAATCCCCAGGGCCTGATAACATGCATCCTAGGGTACTGAAGGAGGTGGCCCTAGAGATAGCGGATGCACTAAGGATGATTTTTCAGAATTCATTAGACTCGGGAACAGTGCCGATGGATTGGAGGGTAGCTAACGTTACCCCACTATTCAAAAAGGGGGGTAGGGAAAAAGCAGGTAATTACAGACCTGTAAGCCTTACATCAGTTGTGGGCAAAATGCTGGAGTCCATCATTAAGGATGAAATAGCGGAGCACTTAGCAAATGGGGACAGGATAGGACAGAGTCAACATGGATTTACAAAGGGTAAATCGTGCTTGACTAATCTATTGGAATTTTTTGAGGGAGTAACTGGTAGAATAGATGGGGGAGAGCCAGTAGATGTGGTGTACCTGGACTTCCAAAAGGCCTTCGATAAGGTCCCACATAAAAGATTAGCATGGAAAATTGAGGCTCATGGGATAAAGGGGAAAGTTTTGGCGTGGATAGGGAACTGGCTGTCAGATAGAAAACAGAGAGTTGGAATAAACGGCTCATTTTCTGAATGGCAGGCAGTAACAAGTGGGGTACCACAGGGATCTGTCCTGGGCCCCCAGCTGTTCACAATTTACATTAATGACCTGGATCAGGGAGTCGGATGCAGCATTTCCAAATTTGCAGACGACACTAAACTAGGAGGGGGGGTGGGCTCAGAGGAAGAGACCAGGAAGCTCCAGAGCGATTTGGACAGACTGGGCGATTGGGCGGATAAATGGCAGATGCACTATAATGTGGACAAGTGCGAAGTTATCCACCTTGGGTGCAGGAACGGGAGGGCAAATTATTATTTAAATGGCAATAGATTGGGAGAGGGGGAAGTACAGAGAGACCTGGGTGTTCTTGTACACCAGTCACTGAAGGCGAGCATGCAGGTGCAACAGGCGGTCAAGAAGGCAAACGGTATGCTGGCCTTCATAGCAAAAGGGTTAGAATACAGGAACAGGGATACCTTGCTGCAGCTGTACAGGGCACTGGTGAGACCACACCTCGAGTACTGTGTACAGTTTTGGTCGCCTCATCTGAGGAAGGATGTTCTTGCCATGGAGGGGGTGCAGCGGCGATTCACCAGGCTGATACCAGGAATGGCGGGAATGACCTATGAGGAGAGACTATGTAGTTTAGGGATGTACACACTGGAGTTTAGAAGATTGAGAGGGGACCTCATAGAAGTGTATAAAATTCTGACAGGTCTAGACAGACTGGATGCAGAAGGAATGTTTCCCTTGGCGGGTGAGAACAGAACTAGAGGACATAATTTAAGGATAAGGGCTAAACCATTTAGGACAGAGATGAGGGGGAATTTCTTCACTCAGAGAGTGGTGAACCTGTGGAACTCATTGCCACAGAGGGCAGTGTACGCCAGCTCATTAAATATATTTAAGAGGGAATTAGATATATTTCTACGGGCAAAAGGGGTTAAGGGTTACGGAGAGAAGGCGGGGACGGGATACTGAATTAAAGGATCAGCCATGATCTCATCGAATGGCGGAGCAGGCACGAAGGGCCGAATGGCCTACTCCTGCTCCTATCTTCTATGTATCTATGTATCTATGTACAGGAGCTGCCACTGAGACACACACGGACCGTACAGTACCAGATGGGTGTGAATCGTTCCCTTTTACCCGCTGTGTACTGTACATGTGCAGGAGCTGACACTGAGACACACACGGACTGTACAGTACCAGACGGGAGTGAATCGTTCCCTTTTACCCACTGTGTGCTGTACATGTACAGGAGCTGACACTGAGACACACACGGACCGTACAGTACCAGACGGGAGTGAATCGTTCTCTTTTACCCGCTGTGTAATGTACATGTACAGGAGCTGACACTGAGACACACACGGGCCGTACAGCACCAGACGGGAGTGAATCGTTTCCTTTTACCCGCAGTGTAATGTACATGTACAGGAGCTGACACTGAGACACACACGGGCCGTACAGTACCAGACGGGAGTGAATCGTTCCCTTTTACCCGCTGTGTGCTGTACATGTACAGGAGTTGACACTGAGACACACACGGGCCGTACAGTACCAGACGGGAGTGAATCGTTCCCTTTTACCCGCTGTGTACTGTACATGTACAGGAGCTGACACTGAGACACACACGGGCCGTATAGTACCAGACGGGAGTGAATCTTTCCCTTTTACCCGCTGTGTACTGTCCATGTACAGGCGCTGACACTGAGACACACACGGACCATACAGTACCAGACGGGAGTGAATCATTCCCTTTTAGCCGCTGTGGACTGCACATATACAGGAGCTGACACTGAGACACACACGGACCGTACAGTACCAGATGGGAGTGAATCGTTCCCTTTTACCCGCTGTGTACTGTACATGTACAGGAGCTGACACTGAGACACGCACGGGCCGTACAGTACCAGACGGGAGTGAATCGTTCCCTTTTACCCACTGTGTGCTGTACATGTACAGGAGCTGAAACTGAGACACACACAGGCCGCACAGTACCAGACGGGAGTGAATCGTTCCCTTTTACCCGCTGTGTACTGTACATGTACTGGAGCTGACACTGAGAAACACACGCACCGTACAGTACCAGAGGGGCGTGAATCGTTCCCTTTTACCCGCTATGTGCTGTACATGTACAGGAGCTGACACTGAGACACACACGGGCCGTACAGTACCAGACAGGAGTGAATCATTCCCTTTTACCCGCTGTGTAATGTACATGTACAGGAGCTGACACTGAGACACACACGGGCCGTACAGCACCAGACGGGAGTGAATCGTTTCCTTTTACCCGCTGTGTAATGTACATGTACAGGAGCTGACACTGAGACACACACGGGCCGTACAGTACCAGACGGGAGTGAATCGTTCCCTTTTACCCGCTGTGTGCTGTACATGTACAGGAGCTGACACTGAGACACACACGGGCCGTACAGTACCGGACGGATGTGAATCATTCCCTTTTACCCACTGTGTACTGTACATGTACAGGAGCTGACACTGAGACACACACGGGCCGTACAGTACCGGACGGGAGTGAATCGTTTCCTTTTACCTGCTGTGTACTGTACATGTACAGGAGCTGACACTGAGACACACACGGGCCGTACAGTACCAGACGGGAGTGAATCGTTCCCTTTTACACGCTGTGTACTGTACATGTACAGGAGCTGACACTGAGACACACACGGGCCGTACAGTACCAGACGGGAGTGAATCGTTTCCTTTTACCCGCTGTGCACTGTACATGTACAGGAGCTGACACTGAGACACACACGGGCCGTACAGTACCAGACGGGAGTGAATCGTTCCCTTTTACCTACTGTGTGCTGTACATGTACAGGAGCTGACACTGAGACACAGACGGGCCGTACAGTACCAGACGGGAGTGAATCGTTCCCTTTTACCCGCTGTGTACTGTACATGTACTGGAGCTGACACTGAGACACACACGGGCCGTACAGTACCAGACGGGAGTGAATCGTTCCTTTTTACCCGCTGTGTACTGTACATGTACAGGAGCTGACACTGAGACCCACACGGGCCGTGCAGTACCAGACAGGAGTGAATTGTTCCCTTTTACCCGCTGTGTACTGTACATTTACAGGCGCTGACACTGAGACACACGGACCGTTCAGTACCAGACGGGAGTGAATCATTCCCTTTAACCCGCTGTGTACTGTACATGTACAGGAGCTGACACTGAGACACACACGGACCGTACAGTACCAGATGGGAGTGAATCGTTCCCTTTTACCCGCTGTGTACTGTACATGTACAGGAGCTGACACTGAGACACACACAGACCGTACAGTACCAGATGGGAGTAAATCGTTCCCTTTTACCCACTGTGTGCTGTACATGTACAGGAGCTGACACTGAGACACACACGGACCGTACAGTACCAGACGGGAGTGAATCATTTCCTTTTACCCGCTGTGTACTGTACATGTACAGGAGCTGACACTGAGACACACACGGGCCGTACAGTACCAGACGGGAGTGAATCGTTCCCTTTTACACGCTGTGTACTGTACATGTACAGGAGCTGACACTGAGACACACACGGGCCGTACAGTACCAGACGGGAGTGAATCGTTTCCTTTTACCCGCTGTGTACTGTACATGTACAGGAGCTGACACTGAGACACACACGGGCCGTACAGTACCAGACGGGAGTGAATCGTTCCCTTTTACCTACTGTGTGCTGTACATGTACAGGAGCTGACACTGAGACACAGACGGGCTGTACAGTACCAGACGGGAGTGAATCGTTCCCTTTTACCCGCTGTGTACTGTACATGTACTGGAGCTGACACTGAGACACACACGGATCGTACAGTACCAGACGGGAGTGAATCGTTCCTTTTTACCCGCTGTGTACTGTGCATGTACAGGAGCTGACACTGAGACACACACGGGCCGTACAGTACCAGACAGGAGTGAATCGTTCCCTTTTACCCGCTGTGTAATGTACATGTACAGGAGCTGACACTGAGACACACACGGGCCGTACAGCACCAGACGGGAGTGAATCGTTTCCTTTTACCCGCTGTGTACTGTACATGTACAGGAGCTGACACTGAGACACACATGGGCCGTACAGTACCAGACAGGAGTGAATCATTCCCTTTTACCCGCTGTGTAATGTACATGTACAGGAGCTGACACTGAGACACACACGGGCCGTACAGTACCAGACAGGAATGATTCATTCCCTTTTACCTGCTGTGTGCTGTACATGTACAGGAGCTGACACTGAGACACACACGTGCCGTACAGTACCAGACGGGAGTGAATCGTTCCCTTTTACCCGCTGTGTACTAAACATGTACAGGAGTTGACACTGAGACACACACGGGCCGTACAGTACCAGACGGGAGTGAATCGTTCCCTTTTACCCGCTGTGTGCTGTACATGTACAGGAGCTGACACTGAGACACACACGGGCCGTACAGTACCAGACGGGTGTGAATCATTCCCTTTTACCCGCTGTGTACTGTACATGTACAGGAGCTGACACTGAGACACACACGGGCCGTCCAGTACCAGACGGGAGTGAATCGTTTCCTTTTACCCGCTGTGTACTGTCCATG